>NC_053023.1:646101771-646339870 GCF_003073215.2 Triticum urartu | reverse complement strand
GTGCGATTGTTATCAGAAAGCCGAGCATAAATTTTTTGGATAATCATTTCTCTTGAGAGCTCATGATTGGGGCATGAATATAACATTAATTTAAGCCTCCCCAAGCTTGAGCGATGCTTTCTCCTTCACGAGGCCAAAAACTATATATATAATTGTGATCACGATGAACAAGATGCATAGGATAAAACTTATCATGAAATTCCAATTTCAATTGTTTGTAGTTCCATGACCCCGTATCATCACATAGCCTATACCATGTCAATGCATCTTCCTTCAAAGATAAAGGGAAGAACTTCTTCTTAATAACATCTCCGGGTACACCTGCAAGCTTAAATAATCCACAAACTTCATCCACATATATTAGGTGCTCATCAAGATGAGTTGTTCCGTCTCCTACAAAAGGATTAGCTAGCAGTTTTTCTATCATACCCGAAGGAATTTCAAAGCAGACATTTTCATTTTCAGTAGGTTCAGTAGGTTGAGGAGCAACTCTTTGCTCTACTGGTTGGGGTGAAGATACCCTGAACAAGCCACTCAGAGGATTACTTTCCATAATAACAAGTGACAGTAAATTTCAGCACACTATATAAATTTTTCCTTACCAAATTCCACCTACCAAAGGCTCTTCACTCCCCGGCAACGGTGCCTGAAAACAGTCTTGATGACCCACAAGTGTTGGGGATCTATCGTAGTCCTTTCGATAAGTAAGACCGTCGAACCCAACGAGGAGCAGAAGGAAATGATAAGCGGTTTTCAGCAAGGTATTCTCTGCAAGCACTGAAATTATAGGTAACAGATAGTTTTGTGATAAGATAATTTGTAACGAGCAACAAGTAACAAAAGTAAATAAAGTGCAGCAAGGTGGACCAATCCTTTTTGTAGCAAAGGACAAGCCTGGACAAACTCTTATATAGAAGAAAGCGCTCTCGAGGACACATGGGAATTATCGTCAAGCTAGTTTTCATCACGTTCATATGATTCACGTTCGGTACTTTGATAATTTGGTATGTGGGTGGACCGGTGCTTGGGTGCTGTCCTTACTTGGACAAGCATCCCACTTATGATTCACTCCTATTGCAAGCATCCGCAACTACAAAAGAAGTATTAAGGTAAACCTAACCATAGCATGAAACATATGGATCCAAATCAGCCCCTTACGAAGCAACGCATAAACTAGGATTTAAGCTTCTGTCACTCTAGCAACCCATCATCTACTTATTACTTCCCAATGCCTTCCTCTAGGCCCAAATAATGGTGAAGTGTCATGTAGTTGACGTTCACATAACACCACTAGAGGAGAGACAACATACATCTCATCAAAATATCGAACGAATACCAAATTCACATGACTACTAATTGCAAGACTTCTCCCATGTCCTCAGGAACAAACATAACTACTCACAAAGCATATTCATGTTCATAATCAGAGGGGTATTAATATGCATATAGGATCTGAACATATGATCTTCCACCAAATAAACCGACTAGCATCAACTACAAGGAGTAATCAACACTACTAGCAACCTACAGGTACCAATCCCAGACTTAGAGACAAGAATTGGATACAAGAGATGAACTAGGGTTTGAGAGGAGATGGTGCTGGCGAAGATGTTGATGGAGATTGCCCCCCTCCCGATGAGAGGAACGTTGGTGATGACGATGGCGATGATTTCCCCCTCCCAGAGGGAAGTGTCCCCGGCAGAATAGCTCCGCCAGAGCCGTAGATTGGTTCCGCCAAGGTTCCGCCTCGTGGCGGCGGATTCTCATCCCGAAAGCTTGCCTATGATTTTTTCTCGGACGAAAGACTTCATATAGCAGAAGATGCGAACCGGAGGGCCAACAAGGGGCCCACAAGGCAGGGGGTAGGGCGCGCCCCCACCCTCGTGGCCAGGGTGTGGGCCCCTCTGGTATTTTCTTCACTTAGTATTTTTTATTATTTCCAAAAATAACTTCCGTGGAGTTTCAGGAATTTTGGAGTTGTGCAGAATAGGTCTCTAATATTTGCTCCTCTTCCAGCCCAGAATTCCAGCTGCCGGCATTCTCCCTCCTTATGTAAACCTTGTGAAATAAGAGAGAATAGGCATAAATATTGTGGCATAATGTGTAATAACAACCCATAATGCAATAAATATCGATATAAAAGCATGATGCAAAATGGACGTATCAGACCGCAACAAAAGAGATCAGGGTGTGTGATTGTGCATCTGCATGCGCTTTGGCGTATCTACATGCATGGCAATGCTAGTTGCGTGCGGTGATGACCCACGAGTATTGGGGATCACGATAGTCTTCGAGGGTATAGTATTTCACCCAATTTATTGATTTGACACAAGGAGCCAAAGAATGTTTATAAGCCTTAGGAGTTGAGTTGTCAATTCAACCACACCTGGAGGGTTGTTTCTCTGCAGCAAAGTGTTTAGTAGCATAGTAGTTTGATAGTAGTGGTAACAATAGCGGTAATAACAGTAACAGTAGCAGTAACAATTTTGTAGTGATTGTAATAATAGTAGCAACAGTAGTAACTTAGCAAGACAATATGAGCAAAGCATATGCATTGTCTCAGCGATGGATGGCATTCGTCATGCAACTGACACAACCTAGAGCGATACATAATAGCTCCAATTCATCAATTCAATGTAGGCATGTATTTCGTATATAGTCATACGTGCTTATAATAACAAGTGTATATAAACTACATGGTGAATATATGAACTAATCAAATGATAGTCATCCCCAGAGAGTATCCCTATTATTGTTACCTTAGGGTTTACGGTACAGAACAATAACAAGTGTATATAACTAGCAAATAGGATCAAGAACTCAAATATATTGATGAAAACATAAAGGGTTTAGCTATGAAACCCTGTGACTCGCGGCCTAGTCATAAGCATTAAGCATAGCAAAGTCATAGCAACATCAATCTCAGAACATAGTTGATCTAGGGATCAAGCCCTAACAAATTTACTCGATTACATGCAAATCTCATCCATCTCCATCACCATCCAGCAAGCCTACGAAGGAATTACTCACTCCCGGTGGTGAGCATCATGGAATTGTTGATGGAGAAGGGTTGTTGACGACGATGGCCACGAATCCCCCTCTCCGGAACCTCGAACACACTCCAGATCAACCCTACCAATGAAGAACAGGAGGTGGCGGTGGCTCCATATCGTAAAATGCGATAATTCTTTCTCCTTGATTTTTCTCTCCATGAAACGAAACTTATAGGACCACAGCTAGGGCAAGCAGAGGCTCGAGGGGCCCACAAGCTGAGGTGGCGCGCCCTAGGGTGGCGCCACTTGAGCTTGTGGCTCTGTGGTGCCCCCCCTTCAGTAGATCTTTTCTGCCAATATTTTTTATTAATTCTAGAAAAATTCTCCGCAAATTTTTAGGCAATTCCAAGAAAAAAATCTACACAAAGGCAGTTCTACTGAAAATAACGCCAATCCAGGTTAGTTCCATTGAAATCATGCAAAATAGAGTCCAAAACAAGAGCAAAAGTGTTTTGGAAAGTAGATACGTTTGAGACGTATCATGTGGCGCTGTGGGCGTTCACTTGTGGTGCTAAGAAATTTAGTCTGGAACAAGGGCAACAACCGACACATGAGGAGGTTGGTAACCTTAAATATGGTTTGGATTGTAGTAATAGCCTTCTTCCTTAGAGACCTAGGAAGTATCAAATCCGTGAAGTGATTAAGCTAAGTATGGTTACTTCTATCAATCCTTTGTTCTCGCTAAGTAATGTCACTTCTATCAAGCCTTTGTTATCGCATAACGCCTTTGTCTCTGAACCAAACACAAATAAAAAATGTTGTGGTTATAAATAGTTATAGAAGTAAGCCTGAGCAGAGGTCTCACATGTGGTTGTGTAGACATGCTTGGGCTCATAAAATAGACATTAACATTGGTATGAACAACAAATAAATACTTTATAACTAGATAAGTGGGCGATGCATCCATGTGACACCACAACTAACTGTTGTCGAATCGAGGATTGAATTTTCCAACCTTGGCCCTAATCTATCTTGTGTTGGTTTTCGGTTATTGAGAACATACTGGACCAATGCACTAGTGTATAGTGACTGCATCATTGTGCCCCAAGGAATTGGTTTCGGCCATTGTACTAGCTTCATTGTCACCGGTTTTCAACATAGTCTTCCACTCGTCCCCGTGTGTCACCTCTCCTTGTACCGATCTTCGGTGCCTCGGGTGGCAATGAGTCTTGGGATTGAGGAGACAAGAGAAAAAATGTTGTGCAAATATATACAAGAAAACCATACCATGAATCCCATAGCTTCATGTATATAGGGTTGTGAGGCTATGCCTCGACAAGTAGTCTGAGTGGATTACTCACACATTAATTCCAATGACACAGACACAAGACATTGTATAGATGTTTACTTGAATATGAATGCTTGATAGTCTTACAATGTCGATTATTGCAATGAGATCTTGATTACAAGTATCAATGTAATGAAATATGGAGATGGTGGTTGTGGCGGCTATAGTGCCAGGGCGATACCAATGATGGCTGGCGAATGTGTGTGTGAGAGATAGATAGATAGATAGATAGAGCCTTCTAGAGGTCCTCCTTCTCATTTATATAGTGTATATGGATTGGATAGGGTTTTCGGGACCTTCTAATGCGAATTGGACCTGTGCCCCTTCACCAAAAGTTTTTTGGGCTGACATCACAGAAGTTGTGGCCCGTGTACCACTATGAATATGAGTTGTTGCTTGCCTTCCCTTTCGTATACTCCATTGATGCCCAATTTTATATGGAAATGGTCCTCTCCTTGACTACATTCCATATATGATTTCATTTCACCTAAACATGTCCAAATATACTAGGAATGGAATAAAGAAGGAGATTTGCACATCCTTGCAATCATCAATGATTAGCGAGCAAGTTGAAGTGGTAAATGTACAAAATATCTAAGGATATCCAGTTCAAACCAGCGTAGAAAACAGCCTAAAATCCAATCATCAACGAGGGTGCCGACAATTCTCCGTCAACATCTAGTCCCGGGGCAGCAACTCTGAAGGTATGGTGTTTGCTGCAGAATGCCTCACACCAGTGTGGAGTGGTAGCGGTCTAAAGTGGGAAGACATACCACCAATCTGCTAGTAGAATTTTTGACCTACCATGGTGTTGGAAATATGCCCTAGAGGCAATAATAAAGTGGTTATTATTGTATTTCCATGATAATTGGCTATTGTTCATGCTATAATTGTATTAACCGGAAACCGTAATACATGTGTGAATACATAGATCGTAATATGTCCCTAGTAAGCATCTAGTGGACTAGCTCATTGATCAATGGATGGTCATGGTTTCCTGACCATGGACATTGGATTTCATTGATAATGGGATCACATCATTAGGAGAATGATGTGATGGACAAGACCCAATCCTAAGTGTAGCACAAGATCGCGTAGTTTGTTTGCTAAAGCATTTCTAATGTCAAGTATCATTTCCTTGGACCATGAGATTGTGCAACTCCCGGATACCGTAGGAATGCTTTGGGTGTACCAAACGTCACAACATAACTGGGTGGCTATAAAGGTGCACTACAGGTATCTCCGAAAGTATCTGTTGGGTTCGCACGAATCGAGACTGGGATTTGTCACTCCATATGACGGAGAGGTATCTCAGTGCCCACTCGATCGGTAATGCATCATCATAACGAGCTCAATGTGACTAAGGAGTTATCCACGGGATCATGTATTACGGAACGAGTAAAGAGACTTGCCGGTAACGAGATTGAACGAGGTATAGAGATACCGATGGTCGAATCTTGGGCAAGTAACATGCTGATAGACAAAGGGAATTGTATACGGAATTGATTGAATCCTCGACATCATGGTTCATCCGATGATATCATCGTGGAACATGTGGGAGCCAACATGGGTATCCAGATCCCGCTGTTGGTTATTGTCCGGAGAGATGTCTCGGTCATGTCTGCATGGTTCCCGAACCCGTAGGGTCTACACACTTAAGGTTCGGTGACGCTAGAGTTATTATGGGAAATAGTATGTGGTTACCGAAGGATGTTCGAAGTCCCGGATGAGATCCCGGACATCAGGAGGAGTTTCAGAATGGTCCAGAGATGAAGATATATATATGGGAAGTCCTTATTCGGTCGTCAAAAGTGTTGGGGGGGGGGGGGTTACCAGTATTGTACCGGGACCACCGAAGGAGTTCCGGGGGTCCACCGGGAGGGTCCACCTACCCCGGAGGGCCCTATGGGCTGAATATAGAGGGGAACCAGCCCCTATGTGGGCTGGGCGCCAACTTCCCCTAGGGCCCATGCGCCTAGGGTTGGGGAAACCCTAGAAGGGGCGCCCCCACCTGGCTTGGGGGCAAGCCTCCCCTTGGCCCCCCCTCTCCCTTTCCCCTATATATAGTGGGGGGGTGGAAAGGCAGCCGCACCCTTCCGCTGGCGCAGCCCTCCCCCTCTCGAACACTTCCTCCTCCTTCGTCGCACTTGGCGAAGCTCTGCCGGAGAACAACGAGCTCCATCACCACCACGCCGTCGTGCTGTCAGAGTTCTCCCTCAACTTCTCCTCTCCCCTTGCTGGATCAAGAAGGAGGAGACGTCCCTGGGCTGTACGTGTGTTGAACGCGGAGGCGCCGTTGTTCGGTGCTTAGATCGGAATCGACCGCAATCTGAAGCGTTGCGTGTACGACTCCACCAACCGCGTTCTTGCAACGCTTCTGCTTAGCGATCTTAAAGGGTATGAAGATGCACTCCCTCTCTCTCATTCCTAGCATCTCCTAGATTGATCTTGGTGACACGTAGGAATTTTTTGAATTATTGCTATGTTCCCCAACAGTTGCATCATGAGCTAGGTCTATGCGTAGATTCTATGCACGAGTAAAACACAAAGTAGTTGCGGGCGATGATTTGTTCAATTTGCTTACCGTTACTAGTCTTATCTTGATTCGGCGGCATTGTGGAATGAAGCGGTCCGGACCGACCTTACACGTACGCTTACGTAAGACTGGTGTCCGTCTCTTCCACTTTAGTCGGATCGGATTTGATGAAAAGGGTCCTTATGAAGGGTAAATAGCAATTGGCATATCACCGTTGTGGTTTTGCGTAGGTAAGAAACGTTCTTGCTAGAAACCCATAGCAGCCACGTAAAACATGCAACAACAATTAGATGACATCTAACTTGTTTTTGCAGGGTATGATATGTGATGTGATATGGCCAAAAGGATGTGATGAATGATATATGTGATGTATGAGATTGATCATGTTCTTGTAATAGGAATCACGACTTGCATGTCGATGAATATGACAACCGGCAGGAGCCATAGGAGTTGTCTTAATTTATTGTATGACCTGCGTGTCAATGAAAACGCCATGTAATTACTTTACTTTATTGCTAATCGTTAGTCATAGTAGTAGAAGTAATAGTTGGAGATGGAGATCATGATGATGGAGTTCATGGTGTCATGCCGGCGACGATGGTGTTCTTGCTGCGCCTCGAAGATGGAGATCAAAGGTGCAAGATGATATTGGCCATATCATGTCCCTTTATGATTTGCATGTGATGTTTGTCATGTTTACATCTTATTTCCTTAGAACGGCGGTAGCATAAATAAGATGATCCCTCACTAAAATTTCAAGAAAAGTGTCCCCCCTAACTGTGCATCATTGCGAAGGTTCGTTGTTTCGAAGCACCACGTGATGATCGGGTGTGATACGAAGCACCACGTGATGATCAGGTGTGATAGATTCTAACATTCGCATACAACGGGTGTAAGCCAGATTTACACATGCAAAACACTTAGGTTGACTTGATGAGCCTAGCATGTACAGACATGGCCTCGGACCATGAGAGACTGAAAGGTCGAACATGAGTCGTATAGTAGATACGATGAACATGGAGATGTTCACCGTTGATGACTAGTCCGTCTCATGTGATGATCAGACACGGCCTAGTCGATTTGGATCATGTATCACTTGGATGACTAGAGGGATGTCTGTCTGAGTGGGAGTTCATTAAATAATTTGATTAGATGAACTTAATTATCATGAACTTAGTCTAAAATGTCTTTACAATATGTCTTGTAGATCAAATGGCCCACGCTAATGTTGCCCTCAACTTCAGCGCGTTCATAGAGAAAACCAAGATGAAAGACGATGGTAGAAACTATACAGATTGGGTCCGTAACTTGAGGATCATCCTCATAGCTGCCACGAAAGCATATGTCCTTGAAGCACCGCTAGGTGACACACCCATTTTCCCAAAAACTCAAGACTTTATGAACACCTGGCAGTCGCGTAGTGATGATTACTCCCTAGTTCAGTCCGGCATGCTTTACAGCTTAGAACTAGGGCTCCAAAAGCGTTTTGAGCAACACAGAGCATATGAGATGTTCCAGGAGCTAAAAATGGTTTTCCAAGCTCAAGCCCGGGTCGAGAGATATGAAGTGTCCGACAAGTTCTACAGTTTTAAGATGGAGGAAAAGAGTTCTGTCACCGAGCATATACTCAAAATGTCTGGGTTGCACAACCGCTTGTCTCAGCTGGGAGTTAATCTTCCAGATGACTCGGTCATTGACAGGATCCTCCAGTCGCTTCCACCTAGCTACAAGAGCTTTGTGATGAACTACAATATGCAAGGGATGGAGAAGTCCATTCCTGAGTTATATTCAATGCTGAAATCAGCGGAGGTGGAAATCAAAAAGGAACATCAAGTGTTGATGGTGAATAAAACTACTAGTTTCAAGAAAGGCAAGGGTAAGAAGAACTTGAACAAGGACGGCAAGGGAGTTGCCGCGCCTGGTAAATCAATTGCCGGGAAGAAGCCAAAGAATAGACCCAAGCCCGAGACTCAGTGCTTTTATTGTAAGGGAAATGGTCACTGGAAGCGGAACTGCCCCAAGTACTTAGCGGATATGAAGGCCGGCAATGCCAAAGGTATATGTGATATACATGTTATTGATGTGTACCTTACCAGCGCTTGTAGTAGCTCCTAGGTATTTGATATCAGTGCGGTTGCTCATATTTGTAACTCAAAACATGAGTTGCGGAATAAGCGGAGACTGGCAAAGGACGAGGTGACGATGCGCGTCAGGAATGGTTCCAAGGTCGATGTGACCTCCGTCGGCATGCTCCCTCTACATCTACCTACGGTATTAGTTTTAAACCTCAATAATTGTTATTTAGTACCAGCTTTGAGCATGAACATTGTATCTGGATCTCGTTTAATGCAAGATGGCTACTCATTTAAATCCGAGAATAATGGTTGTTCCATTTATATGAGAAATATGTTTTATGGTCATGCCCCACTGGTCAATGGTTTATTTTTGTTTAATCTCGAATGTGATGTTACACATATTCATAGTGTGAATGCCAAAAGATGTAAGGTTGATAATGATAGTCCCACATACTTGTGGCACTGCCGCCTTGGTCACATTAGTGTCAAACACATGAAGAAAATCCATGCGGATGGACTTTTGGAGTCTCTTGATTATGAATCATTTGACATGTGCGAACCATGCCTGATGAGCAAAATGACCAAGACTCCGTTCTCTGGAACAATGGAGCAAGAAACCAACTTATTGGAAATCATACATACTGATGTGTGTGTACCAATGAGCGTTGAGGCTCATGGTGGCTATCGTTATGTTCTCACCCTCACAGATGACTTAAGTAGATATGGGTATGTTTACTTAATGAAACACAAGTTTGAGACCTTTGAAAAGTTCAAGGAATTTCAGAGGGAGGTAGAGAATCAACGTGACAGGAAAATAAAGTTCTTACGATCAGATCGTGGAGGAGAATACTTGAGTCACGAGTTTGGCACGCACTTAAGGAAATGTGGAATTGGTTCACAACTCGTGCCGCCTAGAACACCTCAGCGAAATGGTGTCTCTGAATGTCGTAATCGCACTCTATTGGATATGGTGTGATCTATGATGTCTCTTACCGATCTACCGCTATCAGTTTGGGGTTATGCTTTAGAGACTGCCGCATTCACTTTAAATAGGGCTCCGTCGAAATTCGTTGAGATGACACTGTATGAATTATGGTTTGGAAAGAAACCTAAGCTGTTGTTTCTGAATGTTTGGGGATGCGATGCTTATGTCAAGAAACTTCAACCTGAAAAGCACGAACCCAAGTCAGAAAAATGCGTCTTCATAGGATACCCTAAGGAAACTATCAGGTATACCTTCTACCTCAGATCCGAAGGCAAGATCTTTGTTGCCAAGAATGTATCCTTTCTAGAGAGAGAGTTTCTCTCAAAAGAAGTAAGTGGGAGGAAAGTAGAACTTGATGAGGTACTGCCTCTTGAACCGAAGAGTAGCGCAGCTCAGGAAGATGTTTCTGTGGTGCCTGCACCGACTAGAGAGGAAGATAATGATGCTGATCATGAGTCTTCGGATCAAGCTACTGAACTTCGTAGGTCCACGAGGACATGGTCCGCACCAGAGTGGTACGACAAGCCTGTCCTGGAAATCATGTTGTTAGACAACGGTGAACCTTCAAACTATGAAGAAGCGATGGCGGGCCCGGATTCCAACAAATGGCTTGAAGCCATGAAATCCGAGATAGGATCCATGTATGAAAACAAAGTATGGACTTTGACAGACTTGCCCGATGATCGGCAAGCCATAAAAAATAAAAGGATCTTTAAGAAGAAGACTGACGCGGATGGTAACATGACCATCTATTGAAGGAAATATGCCCTAGAGGCAATAATAAAGTTATTATTTATTTCCTTATATCATGATAAATGTTTATTATTCATGCTAGAATTGTATTAACCGGAAACACAATACATGTGTGAATACATAGACAAACAGAATGTCACTAGTATGCCTCTACTTGACTAGCTCGTTAATCAAAGATGGTTGTGTTTCCTAACCATGAACAAAGAGTTGTTATTTGATTAACGGGATCACATCATTAGGTGAATGATCTGATTGACATGACCCATTCCATTAGCTTAGCACCCGATCGTTTAGTATGTTGCTATTGCTTTCTTCATGACTTATACATGTTCCTATGACTATGAGATTATGCAACTCCCGTTTTCCGGAGGAACACTTTGTGTGCTACCAAACGTCACAACGTAAATGGTGATTATAAAGGGGTTCTACAAGTGTCTCCAAAGGTGGTTGGCATGTTTCGAGATTAGGATTTGTCACTCCGATTGTCAGAGAGGTATCTCTGGGCCCTCCCGGTAATACACATCACATAAGCCTTGCAAGCATTACAACTAATGAGTTAGTTGCAAGATGATGTATTACGGAACGAGTAAAGAGACTTGCCGGTAACGAGATTGAACTAGGTATTGGATACCGACGATCAAATCTCAGACAAGTAACATACCGATGACAAAGGGAACAACGTATGTTGTTATGCGGTCTGACCGATAAAGATCTTCGTAGAATATGTAGGAGCCAATATGGGCATCCAGGTCCCACTATTGGTTATTGACCGGAGATTTGTCTCAGTCATGTCTACATTGTTCTCGAACCGTAGGGTCCTCACGCTTAACGTTACGATGACATTTATTATGAGTTTATGCATTTTGATGTACCGAAGTTTGTTTGGAGTCCCGGATGTGATCACGGACATGACGAGGAGTCTCGAAATGGTCGAGACATAAAGATCGATATATTGGAAGCCTATATTTGGACATCGGAATCGTTCCGGGTGAAATCGGCATTTTTCCGGAGTACCGGGGGGTTACCGGAACCCCCCCGGGGGTTATTGGGCCTACATGGGCCTTGAGGGAGAAGAGAGAAGGAGGCAAGAGGTGGCCGCGCGCCCCTCCCCTTCCTAGTCCGAATAGGACAAGGGAAGGGGGGCGGCGCCCCCCCCTTTCCTTCCTCTCTTCCTCCTCTTTCCCCCTCTCTCTCTCCTTGTCCAACTAGGAAAGAAGGGAGTCCTACTCCCGGTGGGAGTAGGACTCCCCCTTGGCGCGCCACACCTTGGCCGGCCGCCCCCTCCCCTTGGCTCCTTTATATACGGGGGCAGGGGCACTCCTAGACACACAAGTTGATCCTCGTGATCGTTCCTTAGCCGTGTGCGGTGCCCCCTGCCACCATATTCCACCTCGATCATATCGTTGCAGTGCTTAGGCGAAGCCCTGCGTCGGTAGAACATCATCATCTTCACCACGCCGTCGTGCTGACGGAACTCATCCCCAAAGCTTTGCTGGATCGGAGCCCGGGGAGCATCATCGAGCTGTACGTGTGCTAAGAACTCAGAGGTGCCGGAGTAACGGTACTTGGATCGGTCGGATCGGGAAGACGTACGACTACTTCCTCTACATTGTGTCAACGCTTCCGTTTTGGTCTACGAGGGTACGTAGACAACACTCTCCCCTCTCGTTGCTATGCATCACCATGATCTTGCGTGTACGTAGGAAAATTTTGAAATTACTACGTTCCCCAATAGTGGCATCCGAGCCTAGGTTTTATATGTTGATGTTATATGCACGAGTAGAACACAAGTGAGTTGTGGGCGATATAAGTCATACTGCTTACTAGCATGTCATACTTTGGTTCGGCGGTATTGTTGGACGAAGCGGCCCGGACCAACATTACGCGTACGCTTACGCGAGACCGGTTCTCCCGACGTGCTTTGCACAGAGGTGGCTTGCGGGTGACAGTTTCTCCAACTTTAGTTGAACCGAGTGTGGCTACGCCCGGTCCTTGCGAAGGTTAAAATAGCACCAACTTGAAAAACTATCGTTGTGGTTTTGATGCGTAGGTAAGATTGGTTCTTGCTTAAGCCCGTAGCAGCCACGTAAAACTTGCAACAGCAAAGTAGAGGACGTCTAACTTGTTTTTGCAGGGCATGTTGTGATGTGATATGGTCAAGACATGATGCTAAATTTTATTGTATGAGATGATCATGTTTTGTAACCGAGTTATCGGCAACTGGCAGGAGCCATATGGTTGTCGTTTTATTGTATGCAATGCAATTGCGCTGTAATGCTTTACTTTATCACTAAGCGGTAGCGATAGTCGTGGAAGCATAAGATTGGCGAGACGACAACGATGCTACGATGGAGATCAAGGTGTCGCGCCGGTGACGATGGTGATCATGACGGTGCTTCGGAGATGGAGATCACAGGCACAAGATGATGATGGCCATATCATATCACTTATATTGATTGCATGTGATGTTTATCTTTTATGCATCTTATCTTGCTTTGATTGACGGTAGCATTATAAGATGATCTCTCACTAATTATCAAGAAGTGTTCTCCCTGAGTATGCACTGTTGCAAAAGTTCTTCATGCTGAGACACCACGTGATGATCGGGTGTGATAGGCTCTACGTTCAAATACAACGGGTGCAAAACAGTTGCACACGCAGAATACTTAGGTTATACTTGATGAGCCAAGCATATACAGATATGGCCTCGGAACACGGATACCGAAAGGTCGAGCGTGAATCATATAGTAGATATGATCAACATAATGATGTTCACCAATGAAACTACTCCATCTCACGTGATGATCGGACATGGTTTAGTTGATTTGGATCACGTAATCACTTAGAGGATTAGAGGGATGTCTGTCTAAGTGGGAGTTCTTTTAGTAAATTAATTGAACCTAAATTTATCATGAAACTTAGTACCTGATAGTATCTTTCTTGTTTATGTTTGATTGTAGATAGATGGCTCGTGCTGTTGTTCCGCTGAATTTTAATGCGTTCCTTGAGAAAGCAAAGTTGAAAGATGATGGTAGCAATTACATGGACTGGGTCCGTAACTTGAGGATTATCCTCATTGCTGCACAGAAGAATTACGTCCTGGAAGCACCGCTGGGTGCCAGGCCTGCTGCTGGAGCAACACCAGATGTTATGAACGTCTGGCAGAGCAACGCTGATGACTACTCGATAGTTCAGTGTGCCATGCTTTACGGTTTAGAATCGGGACTTCAACGACGTTTTGAACGTCATGGAGCATATGAGATGTTCCAGGAGTTGAAGTTAATATTTCAAGCAAATGCCCGGATTGAGAGATATGAAGTCTCCAATAAGTTCTATAGCTGCAAGATGGAGGAGAACAGCTCTGTCAGTGAGCATATACTCAAAATGTCTGGGTATAATAATCACTTGATTCAATTGGGAGTTAATCTTCCAGATGATTGCATCATTAACAGAATTCTCCAATCACTGCCACCAAGCTACAAGAGCTTCGTGATGAACTATAATATGCAAGGGATGAATAAGACTATTCCCGAGCTCTTCGCAATGCTGAAAGCTGTGGAGGTAGAAATCAAGAAGGAGCATCAAGTGTTGATGGTCAACAAGACCACTAGTTTCAAGAAAAAGGGCAAAGGGAAGAAGAAGGGGAACTTCAAGAAGAACGGCAAGCAAGTTGCTGCTCAAGAGAAGAAACCCAAGTCTGGACCTAAGCCTGAAACTGAGTGCTTCTACTGCAAGCAGACTGGTCACTGGAAGCGGAAATGCCCCAAGTATTTGGCGGATAAGAAGGATGGCAAGGTGAACAAAGGTATATGTGATATACATGTTATTGATGTGTACCTTACTAATGCTCGCAGTAGCACCTGGGTATTTGATACTGGTTCTGTTGCTAATATTTGCAACTCGAAACAGGGACTATGGATTAAGCGAAGATTGGCTAAGGACAAGGTGACGATGCGCGTGGGAAACGGTTCAAAAGTCGATGTGATCGCAGTCGGCACGCTACCTCTACATCTACTTTCGGGATTAATATTAGACCTAAATAATTGTTATTTGGTGCCAGCGTTAAGCATGAACATTATATCTGGATCTTGTTTGATGCGAGACGGTTATTCATTTAAATCTGAGAATAATGGTTGTTCTATTTATATGAGTAATATCTTTTATGGTCATGCACCCTTAAAGAGTGGTCTCTTTTTGTTAAATCTCGATAGTAGTAACACACATATTCATAGTGTTGAAACCAAAAGATGTAGAGTAGATAATGATGGTGCAACTTATTTGTGGCACTGCCATTTAGGTCATATCGGTGTAAAGCGCATGAAGAAACTCCATACTGATGGACTTTTGGAACCACTTGATTATGAATCACTTGGTACTTGCGAACCGTACCTCATGGGCAAGATGACTAAAACACCGTTCTCCGGTACTATGGAGAGAGCAACAGATTTGTTGGAAATCATACATACAGATGTATGTGGTCCGATGAATATTGAGGCTTGTGGCGGATATCGTTATTTTCTCACCTTCACAGATGACTTATGCAGATATGGGTATATCTACTTAATGAAATATAAGTCTGAAACATTTGAAAAGTTCAAAGAATTTCAGAGTGAAGTTGAAAATCATCGTAACAAGAAAATAAAGTTTCTACGATCTGATCGTGGAGGAGAATATTTGATTTACGAGTTTGGTGTACATTTGAAAAATTTTGTGGAATAGTTTCGCAACTCACGCCACCCGGAACACCACAGCGTAATGGTGTGTCCGAACGTCGTAATCGTACTTTACTAGATATGGTGCGATCTATGATGTCTCTTACTGATTTACCGCTATCGTTTTGGGGATACGCTCTAGAGACGGCCGCATTCACGTTAAATAGGGCACCATCAAAATCCGTTGAGACGACGCCTTATGAACTATGGTTTGGCAAGAAACCAAAGTTGTCGTTTCTGAAAGTTTGGGGCTGCGATGCTTATGTGAAAAAGCTTCAACCTGATAAGCTCGAACCCAAATCGGAGAAATGTGTCTTCATAGGATATCCAAAGGAAACTATTGGATACACCTTCTATCACAGATCCGAAGGCAAGACTTTTGTCGCTAAATTCGGAAACTTTCTGGAGAAGGAGTTTCTCTCGAAAGAAGTGAGTGGGAGGAAAGTAGAACTTGACGAGGTAACTGTACCTGCTCCCTTATTGGAAAGTAGTACATCACAGAAAACTGTTTCAGTGACACCTACACCAGTTAGTGAGGAAGCTAATGATGATGATCATGAAACTTCAGATACTACTGAACCTCGTAGATCAACCAGAGTGAGATCCGCGCCAAAGTGGTACGGTAATCCTATTCTGGAACTCATGCTACTAGATCATGATGAACCTACGAACTATGAAGAAGCGATGGTGAGCCCAGATTCCGCAAAATGGCTTGAAGCCATGAAATCTGAGATGGGATCCATGTATGAGAACAAAGTATGGACTTTGGTTGACTTGCCCGATGATCGGCAAGCAATTGAGAATAAATGGATCTTCAAGAAGAAGACTGACGCTGACGGTAATATTACTTTCTACAAAGCTCGACTTGTCGCAAAAGGTTTTCGGCAAGTTCAAGGGATTGACTACGATGAGACCTTCTCACCCGTAGCGATGCTTAAGTCTGTCCGAATCATGTTAGCAATTGCCGCATTTTATGATTATGAAATTTGGCAGATGGATGTCAAAACTGCATTCCTGAATGGATTTCTGGAAGAATAGTTGTATATGATGCAACCAGAAGGTTTTGTCGATCCAAAGGGAGCTAACAAAGTGTGCAAGCTCCAGCGATCCATTTATGGACTAGTGCAAGCCTCTCGGAGTTGGAATAAACGCTTTGATAGTGTGATCAAAGCATTTGGTTTTATACAGACTTTTGGAGAAGCCTGTATTTACAAGAAAGTGAGTGGGAGCTCTGTAGCATTTCTGATATTATATGTAGATGACATATTACTAATTGGAAATGATATAGAATTTCTGGATAGCATAAAGGGATACTTGAATAAGAGTTTTTCAATGAAAGACCTCGGTGAAGCTGCTTACATATTAGGCATAAAGATCTATAGAGATAGATCAAGACGCTTAATTGGACTTTCACAAAGCACATACCTTGACAAGATTTTGAAAAAGTTCAAAATGGATCAAGCGAAGAAAGGGTTCTTGCCTGTGTTACAAGGTGTGAAGTTGAGTCAGACTCAATGCCCGACCACTGCAGAAGATAGAGAGAAAATGAAAGATGTTCCCTATGCTTCAGCCATAGGCTCTATCATGTATGCAATGTTGTGTACCAGACCTGATGTGTGCCTTGCTATAAGTTTAGCAGGGAGGTACCAAAGTAATCCAGGAGTGGATCACTGGACAGCGGTCAAGAACATCCTGAAGTACCTGAAAAGGACTAAGGATATGTTTCTCGTATATGGAGGTGACAAAGAGCTCATCGTAAACGGTTACGTTGATGCAAGCTTTGACACTGATCCGGACGATTCTAAATCGCAAACCGGATACGTGTTTACATTAAACGGTGGAGCTGTCAGTTGGTGCAGTTCTAAACAAAGCGTCATAGCGGGATCTACATGTGAAGCTGAGTACATAGCTGCTTCGGAAGCAGCAAATGAAGGAGTTCATATCCGATCTAGGTGTCATACCTAGTGCATCGGGTCCAATGAAAATCTTTTGTGACAATACTGGTGCAATTGCCTTGGCAAAGGAATCCAGATTTCACAAGAGAACCAAGCACATCAAGAGACGCTTCAATTCCATCCGGGATCTAGTCCAGGTGGGAGACATAGAGATTTGCAAGATACATACGGATCTGAATGTAGCAGACCCGTTGACTAAGCCTCTTCCACGAGCAAAACATGATCAGCACCAAGGCTCCATGGGTGTTAGAATCATTACTGTGTAATCTAGATTATTGACTCTAGTGCAAGTGGGAGACTGAAGGAAATATGCCCTAGAGACAATAATAAAGTTATTATTTATTTCCTTATATCATGATAAATGTTTATTATTCATGCTAGAATTGTATTAACCGGAAACATAATACATGTGTGAATACATAGACAAACAGAATGTCACTAGTATGCCTCTACTTGACTAGCTCGTTAATCAAAGATGGTTATGTTTCCTAACCATGAACAAAGAGTTGTTATTTGATTAACGGGATCACATCATTAGGTGAATGATCTGATTGACATGACCCATTCCATTAGCTTAGCACCCGATCGTTTAGTATGTTGCTATTGCTTTCTTCATGACTTATACATGTTCCTATGACTATGAGATTATGCAACTCCCGTTTACCGGAGGAACACTTTGTGTGCTACCAAACGTCACAACGTAACTGGGTGATTATAAAGGAGCTCTACAGGTGTCTCCAAAGGTACATGTTGGGTTGGCGTATTTCGAGATTAGGATTTGTCACTCCGATTGTCGGAGAGGTATCTCTGGGCCCTCTCGGTAATGCACATCACATAAGCCTTGCAAGCATTACAACTAATGAGTTAGTTGCAAGATGATGTATTACGGAACGAGTAAAGAGACTTGCCGGTAACGAGATTGAACTAGGTATTGGATACCGACGATCAAATCTCGGGCAAGTAACATACCGATGACAAAGGGAACAACGTATGTTGTTATGCGGTCTGACCGATAAAGATCTTCGTAGAATATGTAGGAGCCAATATGGGCATCCAGGTCCCGCTATTGGTTATTGACCGGAGACGTGTCTCGGTCATGTCTACATTGTTCTCGAACCCGTAGGGTCCGCACGCTTAAGTTACGATGACAGTATGAGTTTATGCATTTTGATGTACCGAAGGTTGTTCGGAGTCCCGGATGTGATCACGGACATGACGAGGAGTCTCGAAATGGTCGGAGACATAAAGATCGATATATTGGAAGCCTATATTTGGACATCGGAATCGTTCCGGGTGAAATCGGCATTTTTCCGGAGTACCGGGGGGTTACCGGAACCCCCCCGGGGGTTATTGGGCCTACATGGGCCTTGAGGGAGAAGAGAGAAGGAGGCAAGAGGTGGCCGCGCGCCCCTCCCCTTCCTAGTCCGAATAGGACAAGGGAAGGGGGGCGGCGCCCCCCCCTTTCCTTCCTCTCTTCCTCCTCTTTCCCCCTCTCTCTCTCCTTGTCCAACTAGGAAAGAAGGGAGTCCTACTCCCGGTGGGAGTAGGACTCCCCCTTGGCGCGCCACACCTTGGCCGGCCGCCCCCTCCCCTTGGCTCCTTTATATACGGGGGCAGGGGCACTCCTAGACACACAAGTTGATCCTCGTGATCGTTCCTTAGCCGTGTGCGGTGCCCCCTGCCACCATATTCCACCTCGATCATATCGTTGCAGTGCTTAGGCGAAGCCCTGCGTCGGTAGAACATCATCATCTTCACCACGCCGTCGTGCTGACGGAACTCATCCCCAAAGCTTTGCTGGATCGGAGCCCGGGGAGCATCATCGAGCTGTACGTGTGCTAAGAACTCAGAGGTGCCGGAGTAACGGTACTTGGATCGGTCGGATCGGGAAGACGTACGACTACTTCCTCTACATTGTGTCAGCGCTTCAGTTTCGGTCTACGAGGGTACGTAGACAACACTCTCCCCTCTTGTTGCTATGCATCACCATGATCTTGCGTGTGCATAGGAAAATTTTGAAATTACTACGTTCCCCAACATCTATAAGTCTCGACTTGTCGCTAAGGGTTATCGACAAGTTCAAGGGGTTGACTACGATGAGACCTTCTAACCCGTAGCGAAGCTGAAGTCCGTCCGAATCATGTTAGCAATTGCTGCATTCTATGATTATGAGATATGGAAAATGGACGTCAAAATGACTTTCCTTAATGGTTTCCTTAAGGAAGAATTGTATATGATGCAGCCAAAAGGTTTTGTCGATCCTAAGAATGCTGACAAGGTATGCAAGCTCCATCGCTCAATCTATGGGCTGGTGCAAGCATCTCGGAGTTGGAACATTTGCTTTGATGAGATGATCAAAGCGTTTGGGTTTACGCAGAATTATGGAGAAGCATGTGTTTACAAGAAAGTGAGTGGGAGCTCTGTAGCATTTCTCATATTATATGTGGATGACATACTATTGATGGAAAATGATACAGAATTTTTGGAAAGCATAAAGGCCTACTTGAATAAGTGTTTTTCAATGAAGGACCTTGGAGAAGCTGCTTACATATTAGGCATCAAGATCTGTAGAGATAGATCGAGACGCCTCATTGGTCTTTCACAAAGCACATACCTTGACAAGATATTGAAGAAGTTCAATATGGATCAGTCCGAGAAGGGGTTCTTGCCTGTATTGCAAGGTGTGAAATTGAGCACGGCTCAATGCCCAACCTAGGTAGAAGATAGAGAAAAGATGAGTGTCATCCCCTATGCCTCAGCCATAGGGTCTATTATGTATGCCATCCTATGTACCAGACCTGATGTGAACCTTGTTGTAAGTTTGGTAGGGAGGTACCAAAGTAATCCCGGCATGGAACACTGGACAGCGGTCAAGAATATCCTAAAGTACCTGAAAATGACTAAGGTTATGTTTATCGTTTATGGAGGTGACGAAGAGCTCGTCGTAAAGGGTTACATCGATGCTAGCTTCGACACAGATCTGGATGACTCCAAGTCACAAACCGGATACGTGTACATTTTGAATGGTTGGGCAGTTAGCTGGTGGAGTTGCAAGCAAAGCGTCGTGGCGGGTGTCGGTGTCAAAACCGGCGGATCTCGGGTAGGGGGTCCCAAACTATGCGTCTAAGGTGGATGGTAACAGGAGGCGGGGGACACAATGTTTACCCATGTTCGGGCCCTCTCGATGGAGGTAATACCCTACTTCCTGCTTGATTGATCTTGATGATATGAGTATTACAAGAGTTGATCTACCACGAGATCGGAGAGGCTAAACCCTAGAAGCTAGCCTATGGTATGATTGTTGTTGTCCTACGAACTAAAACCCTCCGGTTTATATAGACACCTGAGAGGCTAGGGTTACATAGAGTCGGTTACAAGGGTGGAGATCTACATATCCGAATCGCCAAGCTTGCCTTCCACGCAAAGGAGAGTCCCATCCGGACACGGGATGAAGTCTTCAATCTTGTATCTTCATAGTCCAACAGTCCAGCCAAAGTATATAGTCCGGCTTTCCGAGGACCCCCTAATCCAGGACTCCCTTAGTAGCCCCTAAACCAGGCTTCAATGATGACGAGTCCGGCGCGGAGATTGTCTTCGGCATTGCAAGGCGGGTTCCTCCTCCGAATACTCCATAGAAGATTTTGAACACAAGGACAGTGTCTGGCTCTGCAAAACAAATTCCACATACCACTGTAGAGAGTATAATATTTCCACAAATCTAATTTGCTGACAACTTTTCATAACGTGACATCACGCCATGGCTCCGGTTATTATTCAAACCGTTTTTCTCAACCAGCTACTGCGCATATCGTGAGGCGGTTTTCTTGGCACGTCTTGTCGAAGCAGAGATCATGTCCCCTTATCATGGGATTCTCATCAATACGGGTGTGGGTAACCCAACCGCGCCATCAATCACGACGCTTGGGGAATAAGCGAGTTTTACCAGGCAAGTGGGGAGGCGCATAGTTTCTTCCGCCCTTATAAAGGGGTAAGGGTTCCACCTTTTTACCCACACCTTCTTCTCTCCTGCCCATCCATTCCTGCGCACTCGAGCTCCAGCGCCTGTCGTGGTTCTAAGACTGACAGTAGAATAGGGGGGGTAGGAATGTAGAGGAAAGATCTTAGCTATGGAGGAGTTGTACGCACGAGTTTACGAGTTCAGGCCCTTCTCGGAGAAAGTAACAGCCCTACGTCTCGGAGCCCTAAGGCGGTCGACTGAATATATGTGTGTGAATTACAGAAAGTGCGAACCCTTGTCCCAGAGGAGGGGGTGGCTTATATAGAGTGCGCCAGGACCCCAGCTCCCCTCCGTTACACAGGGTTCAATGCTCATAAAGGAAAGGCGTTACTGATAACGTCTATAGTAAAGAGTCATAAATGCTCATAATGCTATGGTTTAAATCCTGACCATTGCAGAGTGGAGGGTTCCTCATCTTCTGGTGGTCAAGTGTCTTCAAGGTGGTCGAGTGAGTGCATCTCCACGGTCGAGTGGATGACGGTTTCTCTTCGACTGCTTCTGATTCTTTGCAGAGATGACCTTGGGGAGGGTATGCTGGACAGGTCCGTGACCCTACCCTAGGTACATAGCTTCATCATTAGCCCCCGAATGGATCAGGGTTCAAGTGAGGAAGGGGTTGAGAACACTTCCGACCCACTCTTTGTGCTATGAATATGCCTTGTCCTAGAACAATGAGTTGAGGTGACGACGTCGACTCCTTTCTCAATCGCCTTGGTCCATTCTTGGTTGTTGTCGAGTGAACTTTCATGGTAGAATTCCGAATGATGATGTAGAGGGTGTTTGTTTTCAGTCTGACAGGTTGTTCTTCTCTCCGCGGATCTCACGGGATTCGAATTTTGGGAAGTGCGCCAGACGGGCGGAACCGAGGTTATCGGGACGGATTAGGCAAGTCTCCTCGATCCCCGCGCCACCTTTTTCGCCACGTACTGCGCGTGCGACTGTTGCGGGATTTGTTTAGATCGCTTGGGTCCACCAGTCAGCCACTCGGAGAAAGGCCTTATAAAAGGTCTCGGGCCAGGCCTCTGCTCCGCACACTCCCATTCTCTCTTCTCTTTCTCCCGATCCCTCCGCCACTCTTGCTTCCACCTCATCACCGGACCTTTGCTCGAGCTCGATCCGCCATCATGGGGAAGGAGAATATGGCGGCGCTGGAACACGCGAAGAAGGCGACCGCGAAGGCGAAGTGCAAGCGGACCAGCCGGGGCGGATCCTCGTCGAGGTCCGGCCTGCCGGTGGGCTGGATCCAGGGCGACTGGATCCGCTCGGCAATCAAGCAGGACGACCTCGACGACCTGGTGGAGGGGGGATTGATCCCTCACAAGTCGGCTCGGCTCCCGGGGGACAAAACCGAGCCGCAGCCTAGAGAGGGTGAGTGTGTCCTCCTCGCCACCCACATAGATCGCGGATTCTCACTGCCTCCCCACCCTTTCTTTCGGGGTTTTTTGAACTTCTTTAGGGCTCAGCTCCATCATTTCACTCCGAACACCATAGTCTATCTGGCCACTTTCGTGTCCATGTGCGAAAACTTCTTGGGCTGTCGACCGCACTGGGGGCTTTTCAAACACATCTTCACTTGCCGCTCCCAGTTGGTCAAAAAGGCCAAGTCGAGTGATGAGAGGACGCGGGTGATCTAGAATGTGCGGTGGTCTGGGGATCCAGATGAGGAGCAAGAGTACCTTCCCAGCCATGATCCTTCCTGACTCGGTCCGGGGCTGGCAGTCGACTTGGTTCTACTGCAAGGATCAGCCGACCCCTGACCAGTCGACTGCACTTCCTCCCTTTTCCTTGGCTCGAGTGGAGAAGCCTGCTCCTCTGAAGGTAGTTCCATAAGAGAAGGCGCAGGTCAAGGTGCTGGTTGAACGGGTCATCCAGCTTGTCCGCGACAGAGTTACCGGGATGGATCTGCTCGAGGTCTTTCTTGGTCGACGCATCCAACCTCTTCAGGCGCGCGATAATCCGATGTGGATGTACTCTGGGCTCGAGGATACCACTCGGATCCACCCGGAGGAGGTCAGCGAGGATATCTTGGAGAACTGGTTGAGGGGAATCACCAGCAACAAAGACAACCCTCGGGGGTCCAGGAGGGTGATTCCATTCGACAACTCGCACCAGCCGGAGCAGGTATATTTCTGTTTTATCAAGTATCTTTCCGATTCACCATGTGATGTCTTGTTTGTGGTCGATTAAATTTCCTTTGATTGTTGTCCTTTCAGGCCCTCATCCAAATGTACTCGATACCCAATGGAGTGCAGGACCCAGGCGCTGAGGAAGAAGGGAGCGGGGGCGAGAGCGGCGAGGAGCATTCGGAAGCCGAGGAGGATGAGGAGAGCGATGAATCGACTGATGAGGAAGAAGTCGACTCGCCTCTTCGCAGGGAGAGGAGGTCCAAGCACACTCATGACCCCGCATGCGCTCCGAACTTGGTGGCTGCGCCGATCGGGCAGTCCTTGAAGCGCCCGAGGATGTCTTCCCTGACGCCGACTGAGAAGGCTCCAAAGCAATCCAAGGTCGCGCCGCTTCCAGCGCCGAAAGTGCCGAAAGCCATCTCTTCCAAACCGCATAAAGCTTTGCCCCGGATCAAAGTGACCGTTCCTACTATCTCTGGGTAACCATCTGACTTGTCCTTTATGTGGATTCGATTAACTGGGTGTAACTGATTGAATGCGGGCCTTTGCAGTGCTGCTACGTCAGGGACCTCTTCATACCAGTACCGGGACGAGGAAATGGAGGATGCGGTAACCTCCAACCCAGGTATAAACTCTTATGATTTTGATTCTTGATCCTTTTAGGGTCGAGTGGTTCACTTGGGGTCAAATGTTCTATCTTGCAGCTCCACCCAACATCATTGATCTTCCGGACGACGACGAAGATGTGGCTCCTAAGCCTAGGAAGAGCAAGAAGGTAACAGCTGGCAGGGTGGCTCGGCAAGAACCAACTGCAACGCCTCCCGTCTGTCAAGCTGAAGACGTGGGCAGGGAAACTGTGACGTTCGCTGCACCCTTGCCGAGTGGGCATCCCACGCGGTCGACTGCGCCTGTGGTTCCTTCAACTATCCAACTCCACACCACGGAGCTTTAAGCAGCCGCACCTGGGTCGTCTGCACACTTTTTCACCAGCTACCCCGTCCCAGGCAACCAGTCGGAAGCGGCTACGGAAGCCATCCGACAGGCTGATATGATGATGGAGCGGGTGAAGATAGTGCACGAGAGCAGTCAGGCTGCCTATGACGCTAGTGCCGCCCTTCGGGCCAATGTCCAGGTGAGTAGACTTTCCGACTGTTTTTGTTCTCGAAAAATCTTCTTCTGCACAATCTCCTGTTGTTCGCGTTGAATTAGAGCACCCACTGGGTGTCGCTGTCGTTTTTGGTAGTTTCGCTCTTCCACTCGGTCTGGGCGAGTGGGACCAGAACTAGTGGGGGCACGCTAAGTGCACCCACTGGGTGTAGTCCCCGAGACCGCGGTCGACTGCTGGTAGTCGACTGTGGTCTGAGTTCTTCTTTCTTGATGGCGCAATTGTTCTTTCTCTCTTCTTTTTCTTGCACTCGACTCCGGCGGGCCGGTCGAGTCAGATCAGAGCCGGTGGGGGCACGCCAAGTGCACCCACTCGGTGTAGTCCCCGAGACCGCGGTCAACTGCTGGCAGTCGACTGGGGTCTGATCAGCTTGTTGCCCACTTCTTTAGGTTTTATTCACTTGGAAATGAACTGCCTTCGAACCTATCGATTGATCTGTCTCTTTCCTCCTGTAGAAGTCTTGTACTCTTATCTCCAAGTTTGCCGAACTCGAAGAGAAGCAGAGGCAACTCAACTTAGACTTGGAATTGTCTCAGCAAAATCTGAAAAAAGCTCAAGACGAGGCCGCTGGTATGGAAGGTAACTGATTGCCAACTGAATTTCAATATATCTCTTTGATCTCTTCTTTGATTCGATTACTTCTTTGCAGAGAAAATGAAGTTGGCTCTGGACAAGAAGGACTCGGACCTCGCCGCCGCACAAAAAGCAGCCCAAGACAAAACCGCTCTCGCAGACAAGAAGCTTGCTTCAGTCGGAACGCTTGAAGGAGAGGTGAATAGACTGAAATCTTGTCTTAATGAAGCTAACCGCGAAGTGACCAGCCTTAAGAAGGACAAGGTCATCCTGAACGAAAAGTTGGAGTCTGTGATCCGCAAGAGGAATGACACAGAAGCTTATCTGAGGACCCTCGCCAAGAAGCTTTATCTCCTGCTGGAAGGTATTTCTTTTGATCCGACTGCGTTGATGCTTGCAATTGGGTCTTGCTCAGTTGATGGACTGACTTTTGGCTGCAGAACTCTGCCAAGACTTCAACGAAGAAACTGGAAGGGTCGAGACGGGTCTGGACCCTATCGCCTCCCTAGTCTGCGACGAAACTGCGATGAACGTGCTCCGACTGGAGTCCCGTATCGCCAGCGCCACAAGCTACCTCGCACGCCTGAAGGAGGTTGTCTCTCGAATCGACTCGATGCTTTGGTCGGGGGCGACGCTTCAGAATGATCTGGAATCTCTGATGACTCGTCTGAACGAGATCCCTGACCGAGTGCAAGAATGGAAGAAATCCTCCGCCCGGTGTGGTGCTGATGTGGCGCTGTCCTTGGTGCGAGTCCATTGCAAGGAGGCTCGTGAAGACAAGCTGGCTGCGATCAAAGTTGCTAACACCGAAGAGCACGACTTACAGTCCTTCATGGAGACTTTCATTGCTGCCGCCACTCGGATCGCTGATGGGATCAATCTGGACTCATTTGTGGAGCCTGCCAGCCCTCCTTCGGCCGAGTGAACAATCTTATGAAACTTGGATACGCTTTAAATTTGCCTCGGAATGCCGTGTGGTTTCTGTAACCGTTAAACTCCTTCGGGCTTGGTGCCCGAGTACTTTTAATTCGCTGCTTGGAACCTTTTAGGATTTATTTGAATTTGGTTTATCTCCGAATGTGCTTGTGTTTGCCTCCGGATGGACTTTGCTCACTGCACCTCGTCGCCCTTGCGGATAGGGATGGAGCTGTCACAGCCCTAGCTTAGCCTTGCTTGTCCTTGCATGATCATCATATCATCATGTTTAATTTTCTCAGAAACTTGAAATGGGGATTGATCAAACCCTAGAACCAGATCAAATCAAATAGGTTCAACATAAAATATTTTTCAACAAACCCAAAATGCCCTTTGAAAATGTTCATGATTTATGATAAAGGTGAAAACCTCTGCCAAAAATGATGAGCATATATCTTGGACATTTATGGATTTTTGAGTTAAATCATATTGTATTTGAATTGGAGCATTTAATGTCTATAAATATTTTAAATGCTTCAATACTTCTGAAAACAATTGGGGGCTGTTGGAAATAATTCAAATAGTGCCCACAATTTTTGTCAGGATTTTACAAAGTGAGTTAGTATTTTTACTAATTCAAAGCAAAACAAAATAAATAGAAAACAGAAAAAAATAAGAAAAGGAACCTACCTAGGCCACTTACCTGGTGGCCCACTGGCCGGCCCAGCCCACCTGGCGGCTTGCCAGTCATCTGCAACCTCTGCCAGTAGGTAGAGGGAGAGACCTCACACGTGGTCGAGCGCGCCACCTCCTGCTTCGCGCTGGCTATCCTCCCCCGAGTCCACCTGCACGCCCAGGAGATGAGGACGACCCCCTCTCACTTTCCCCTCCTTCCTCTGCCTCATCCCCTCCTCTGGCCTCTCTTTCTCGCGCCGCCGAGCACACCCGAGACCGCCGCTCACCGTAGACATGGCCACCGGCCACCCCACTACCTGCCGATGAGACCTCAAGCCCCGCACCGTCGTCTTCTTCATCCACGTCGAGCCAAGCAACCGGGGAAGCACCACAACATCGTCCCCGACGTCTTCTTCAACCTTGGTGCCCAGAGATCCTCGGCGTCGATTCGCTGCCCACCGGCCGTCCCCGCGCCCGCCGACCCCTCCGGTAGCCTCTCTGCGAGCTTTCGCGTCGAACCCGTCTCCTCCCTCTCTCGTTTATGCTCGCTAGCTCCGATCCCCACCATGCCATGAGCTCACCGCCGGCATCCTCTTCGCCGTCGTCGCTTTAGTTCGCGGTAGTCGCACCCGAGCGCACGGTCGTGCTCCTGGTTACGCCAGGAAGCCGTAGACAACCCCAGTCGGGCTCCTCGTGCTCCGTAGCCCCGTGCCTGTGCACCACCGAACTCCGGCCGCCGCCTCCATGGTCGTGGCCATCGTTTCCGGCGACCCCGCGGCCTCCCGAGCAGCCAGCTAGATGCGGGCGTGTGCCGGCTATCTTCTGGTGGCCTTCGCGCGTCCACCCGCCGCCTATAGCGCAACCCCGGCGAGCTTCCACCGTAGCTTTGGTCGCCGCCGATGGAACTCCGGCGAGAGCTGACGTGGCGCGGTCGTTAGCGCTAATCCCCCCTAATTAGCCACCTCACTTCCACTGACTGTGGGCCCGAGTGCCCACTAATCTTGTAATTAGGCTAAACACACACTTGTTTAACTCTATGACACTAACGTGTGGACCCCACACGTCAGGTTTGACTCCAGCCAGCGCTGTTGACTTGCTGACATAAGCATGACGCAGTAATTGACTTTCTGGATTTTAAATAAATCAGGAAAATCCAAAAAATGACTTAAACTTCAATAAATCATAGAAATTCAACCGTAACTCCAAATGAAATAATTTATATATGAAAAATTATCAGAAAAATCCAATCTATCCATTTATGCTACTTTAATGCGTGATCAACCAACTTATACCCATTGTATAAGTGAAAACATGATAATGGCATTTTAAATGCTAAATATGAAGTTTGCATATGAACCCTTGGTCCATATGGACTTCATTTAAATTGTTGCTAGATGCATTAGTGCAAATCATAACATTATTGCCATGTCACATTCATGCATCATATTGTTGCATTGCATTGATTGTGTTTCCTCTCTGTTGCCGGTGTTTGTCCCCTCTCAGTAGACGATATTCCGGCGATTTGATCGATGACACCGATGAAGAACTATACTATCTTCAGAAGTGACAGGCAAGCAAAACCCCCTTGTTCATTCCGATACAATCCCGCTCTCTCGCTCCTGCCCTCTTTTATTGCATTAGGACAACAACGATTCAACTATTACATGTTGCGGTAGTTGAACCCCTTTCCTCTGCATGACCTGTCATTGCCACAGTAAATAGACGAAACCCACTAGCATGAGTAGGAGTTGTTTGAGCCCTGATGTGCCTACTCATTCATGCTTGTTGTCATGCCTGCTACTGCTTAGAGTCGAGTCAGGTCTGGTTCATCGGGAATGAATTGGGACGTGGTGAACATGTCTTACCGTTGAGAGCTAAGTGTGTGAACACGATTTGGTAAGGGTAGCGGTGAGAGGCCATGTAGGAGTACATGGTGGGTTGTCTCATTGCAGCCATCCTCAGGAACTGAGTCCTATGTTTGTGATCCATGAACAGTTACTACCACACATTGGGTTCCGGTAACTCGGCCATCTCGGCTTATTAATCAACTCGATCTCTATCCAGGAGTTGCAACTAGTTTCTGGTGTTTGTAGGTAGTGTTAGTAGTCTACCAAGTGGCACCTGGTACAGGTGGGCTTGGGACAGACTAGGCATAGTGGCACGGTGTACCAAGTGGCACCCGGATGGTGGGCTTGGGAACCCTGCACACATCGTTTGGGGCCGTGAGCGACACCCCGGCCGGATCTCCTTGCGGATGGAACCCGAATAGGAGATAAACCTGGACTAGAGACTTGTTGGTTAGTCAGGTCGTGGCCGACTCCCTCGCTCGGCTTCCGCTTGAAGGTTGCCGAGGTACATGACGTGTACAGGGCGATAAGTGGCGAGAGCGTGTGTGAAGAAGTACACCCCTGCAGGGTTATCATTATCTATTCGAATAGCCGGATTCCTCGGATATGGAAACTTGGACCCCTTGCATAGTTCATAGACAAGTGGAAGTGGATACTCTAAAATGCGGAAGATAAGCGTGAGTGCTATGGATGGCCTTCTCGTAGGGAGACGGGAGCGGATCCATAGTGGTGTATTGGTATGGTGAATTTGTGGACTCGTGTGCGCCACCTCAAAAGAGTTACTTGCAGTCGTAGTTCAGGATAGCCATCGAGTCAAAGCTGGCTTGCTGCAGTTAAACTCCACCACCCCTTTGTTGATAATGATGCATATGTAGATAGTTCTGATGTAAGTCTTGCTGGGTACATTTGTACTCACGTTTTCTTAATTTATGTTTTGCAGAGAGACGTCGGTATCACTAGTAGTTCCGCTTGGACTTCGATGTTTAGCTTGTTACCTCAGCTACAATCTTGTACCCATGGGAGGGTCTTGTAGATAGTCAGGCTTCTGAGCCTTCTTCATTTATAGTTGTCTGTACTCGGACAAGTTAAGCTTCCGCATGTGCTTGTTGCTTGTATGCTCTGTATGTTGGGTCATGAGACCCCTGTTTGTAATTCTTGGCTCCTTGGAGCCTAATGAATAAATACTTTGAGTCATAGAGTTATGTTGTGATGCCATGTTGTATTTGCACATATCGAGCATATTGTGTGTATGATTGAAATGCTTGGTATGTGTGGGATCCGACAACCTAGTGGTTTATCCTTGGTAGCCTCTCTTATGGGGAAATGTAGTCTTGTGCTTCCATGAGCCATAGTAGTCCACTACAGCCCGGTTCACCGGAGTCCTGCTAGCCCAGCACTACTGCTCAGGACACTTGACTGGCCGGCATGTGTTTCACTTCGTTCCTATGTCTGTACCTTCGGGGAAATGTCACGCGGTGACATCCGGAGTCCTGCCTAGCCTGCTATAGCCCGGGTTACCGGAGTCCTGTTAGCCCAGTGCTACAGCCCGGATTCACACGCTGCTGACCGACATGCTCGAAGTTGATTCATGTATGCCTGTCCCCATGGGTTAGTGCCGCTTTGGGTTCACGACTAGCCATGTCGGCCCGGGTTCTCTGTCATATGGATGCTAGCGACACTATCATATACGTGAGCCAAAAGGCGCAAACGGTCCCGGGCCCTGGTAAGGCGACACCCGTGGGAATACCGTGTGTGAGGCCGCAAAGTGATGTGAGGTGTTACCAGCTAGTTCGATGTGACTTGGAATCGGGGTCCTGACAGGAAGGACGTTGTATTTGTGCCGCGGCTCCGAAGGAGAAGGTTGCAGTCGACCTGCACCTCGTCGTCCTTGCGGATGGGGATGGAGCAGACGTTGTATTTGTGCCGCAGCTCCGAAGGAGAAGGTTGCAGTCGACCTGCGCCTCGTCATTCCTTGCGGATAGGGATGGAGCGTACGTTGTATTTGTGCCGCAGCTCCGAAGGAGAAGGTTGCAGTCGACCTGAGCCTCGTCTTCCTTACGGATAGGGATGGAGCGGACGTTGTATTTGTGCCGCAGCTCCGAAGGAGAAGGTTGTAGTCGAACTGCACCTCGTCGTCCTTGCGGATAGGAATGGGTCTCAAACTTAGGCAAGTACTGGACTGCAGCTAAGCCCCCGAGTGGGAGGATTGCTCTCCACTCGGTAGGATTTTTCCAAACTTAGGCGAGTGCTGGACTGCCGTTAAGCCTCTTAGTGAGAGAACTTAGGCGAGTGCTCGACTGCAGCTAAACCCCCGAGTGGGAGGATTGCTCTCCACTCGGTAGGATTTTTCAAAACTTAGGCGAGTGCTGGACTGCTGTTAAGCCTCTTAGTGAGAGAACTTAGGCGAGTGCTCGACTGCAGCTAAGCCCCCGAGTGGGAGGATTGCTCTCCACTTGGTAGGGTTTTTTCAAACTTAAGCGAGTGCTGGACTGCTGTTAAGCCTCTTAGTGAGAGAACTTAGGCGAGTACTCGACTGCAGCTAAGCCCCCGAGTGGGAGGATTGCTCTCCACTCGGTAGGATTTTTCCAAACTTAGGCGAGTGCTGGACTGCCGTTAAGCCTCTTAGTGAGAGAACTTAGGCGAGTGCTCGACTGCAGCTAAGCCCCCCAAGTGGGAGGATTGCTCTCCACTTGGTAGGGTTTTTTCAAACTTAGCCGAGTGCTGGACTGCCGTTAAGCCTCTTAGTGAGAGAACTTAGGCGAGTACTCGACTGCAGCTAAGCCCCCCGAGTGGGAGGATTGCTCTCCACTCGGTAGGATTTTTTCAAACTTAGGCGAGTGCTGGACTGCCGTTAAGCCTCTTAGTGAGAGAACTTAGGCGAGTACTCGACTGCAGCTAAGCCCCCCGAGTGGGAGGATTGCTCTCCACTCGGTAGGATTTTTTCAAACTTAGGCGAGTGCTGGACTGCCGTTAAGCCTCTTAGTGAGAGAACTTAGGCGAGTACTCGACTGCAGCTAAGCCCCCCGAGTGGGGGGATTGCTATCCACTCGGTAGGATTTTTTCAAACTTAGGCGAGTGCTGGACTACCGTTAAGCCTCTTAGTGAGAGAACTTAGGCGAGTACTCGACTGCAGCTAAGCCCCCGAGTGGGAGGATTGCTCTCCACTCGGTTGGATTTTTTCAAACTTAGGCGAGTGCTGGACTGCCGTTAAGCCTCTTAGTGAGAGAACTTAGGCGAGTACTCGACTGCAGCTAAGCCCCCGAGTGGGAGGATTGCTCTCCACTCGGTAGGATTTTTCCAAACTTAGGTGAGTGCTGGACTGCCATTAAGACTCTTAGTGAGAGAACTTAGGCGAGTGCTCGACTGCAGCTAAGCCCCCGAGTGGCAGGATTGCTCTCCACTCGGTACGATTTTTTCAAACTTAGGCGGAACAGATTCACGACTAAGCCCACCCACTGGGGGATTTCAGGAGTAAATAAGAACAACACAATCGAATGAGAGAACCATAAGCTCTTGTCTTTTATAAACGAATTACAAAAGGTGTTGCTTATTACATTTTATTCAAACGAGTGTTTAAGTATAAAAGGGGCGGAGCAGCTCCGCGTTCCAAGCCCGTGGCTTGTCTTTCTGATGCTCGATACTGTAAATATGGTATGCTCCGTTGTGGAGAACTTTGGTGACGATGAAGGGGCCTTCCCAAGTTGGAGCGAGCTTGTGTGGTTTCTGTTGATCCACTCGAAGAACCAAGTCTCCTTCTTGAAAGGCCCGATCCCTCACATTCCTGGCATGGAATCAACGCAAATCTTGCTGATAAATGGTCGAGCGGATCAAGGCCATCTCTCTTTCCTCCTCTAAGAGATCGACTGAATCTTGCCGGGCCTGCTCTGCTTCCGCTTCGGAGAAGAGTTCAACTCGGGGTGCATTGTGGAGCAAGTCACTTGGCAGAACAGCTTCGGCTCCATAGACTAAGAAGAAAGGAGTTCTTCCAGTCGACCGATTAGGAGTTGTTCTTAAACCCCACAGAACTGACGGAAGTTCATCAACCCAAGCAACTGCTGCGTGTTTGAGATCACACATCAGTCGGGGTTTCAGTCCTTTGAGAATTAGGCCATTGGCTCTTTCTGCTTGTCCGTTTGACTGCGGGTGAGCAACAGAAGCATAGTCGACTCGAGTGCCCTGAGAGGCGCAGAAAGCTCTGAACTCATCGGAATTGAAGTTCGATCCGTTGTCCGTGATGATGTTGTGTGGGACTCCATATCTGAATGTCAATTCTTTGATAAATATGACAGCGGTGCTAGCGTCAAGGTTCTTGACAGGTTTAGCTTCGATCCATTTGGTAAACTTGTCGACTGCAATGAGCACGTGAGTGAAGCCGCTTTTGCCGGTTCTCAGCAGTCCAACCATATCCAGTCCCCAAACAGCGAAGGGCCAGACGAGGGGGATGGTCTTCAGGGCTAACGCTGGCTTGTGAGACATATCGGAGTAAAATTGACAGCCTTCACATCTGTCGACTATATCTTTCGCCATCTCATTTGCTCGTGGCCAATAGAACCCAGCTCGGTATGCTTTAGCCACGATGGCCCGAGAGGACGCATGGTGACCACAGGTCCCCGAGTGGATGTCATTGAGGATCATTCGACCTTCTTCTGGTGTTATGCACTTCTGACCGACTCCAGTCACACTTTCTCTGAACAGTTGCCCTCTCATCACAGTAAAAGCTTTGGATCGACGGACGATCTGTCGAGCTTCTTCTTCATCCTCTGGGTGCTCTTTCCCGAGGATGTATGCAATGTAGGGCACCGTCCAGTCGGGGGTAATGGCCAGAACCTCCATGATCAGGTCGACCACAGCTGGGACCTCGACTTCAGTCGGATCTATGGCGCTCTTAGGTTGCGGAGGCTCTTCAGTGAAAGGATCTTCCTAAACTGTCGGTGTGTGAATATGCTCCAAGAACACATTGCTGGGAATGGCTTCTCTCTTCGAACCTATCTTTGCCAATTCATCAGCTGCTTGATTTTTCAATCGGGGGATGTGGTGGAGTTCTAACCCCTCAAACTTCTTCTCAAGCTTTCTCACCGCATTGCAGTAACCAGTCATGGCTGGACTTCTGATGTCCCACTCCTTCATCACTTGATTAACTACCAAATCTGAGTCGCCATAGACCATGAGGCGACGGACGCCCAGTGAGATGGCCATGCACAACCCATACAGGAGTGCTTCATATTCTGCTTCATTGTTGGAGGAATCAAAGTGAATCTGGAGGACATATCTGAGCTTGTCTCCTCGAGGGGATACCAGAACTACTCCAGCACCAGAACCGTTCAACATCTTGGATCCATCAAAGAACATGGTCCAGTGCTCAGAGTGAACTTGAGTCGGTAGTTGCTGTTCGATCCACTCGGCGAGGAAATCTGCTATTGCTTGGGACTTGATAGCTTTCTTTGCCTCAAACTTGATATCCAAGGGAAGGAGTTCAATCGCCCATTTTGCCACTCGACCAGTTGCATCCCTGTTGTGCAGAATCTCTGACAATGGAGCGTCACTGACGACTATAACAGAGTGATCTGAGAAGTAGTGTGCAACCTTCTTCATGGTCAGGTAACTTCCATAGACAAGCTTCTGATAGTGAGGATATCTCTGCTTTGACGGGGGTCAGGACTTCAGAAATATAATAAACTGGGCGTTGAACTTTGTACGCTTTTCCTTCTTCTTCCCGCTCGACCGTAAGTACTGTACTGATGACTTGTCCAGTGGCTGCTATATAAAGCAATAGAGGCTCTTTGCTGATTGGAGCAGCAAGCACAGGCTAGGTGGAAAGCAGGACTTTTAGCTCTGCAAATGCTGTATCAGCTTCTGGAGTCCACTCGAACTTATCTGATTTCTTCATCAGTCGGTAAAGAGGCAACGCCTTTTCACCGAGGCGAGAAATGAATCGACTTAGGGCGGCCAAGCAACCAGTAAGCTTCTGGACATCATGCACACGCACAGGGCGTTTGATTCGGAGTATAGCGCCTACTTTCTCTGGGTTAGCATCGATTCCTCGTTCAGAAACAAGAAAACCGAGTAACTTACCTCCTGGAACTCCAAACGTGCACTTTGATGGATTGAGCTTGATATCATACCTTCGGAGGTTGGCAAAGGTTTCAGCGAGGTCGGTCAGCAGGTCGGAACCTTTACGTGACTTGACCACAATGTCATCCATGTATGCTTCCACATTCCGACTGATCTGAGTGAGCAGGCACTTCTGAATCATCCGCATAAATGTGGCTCCAGTGTTCTTCAAGCCGAATGGCATTGTGACATAACAGAAGCACCCGAACGGGGTGATAAAAGCTGTCTTTATTTTGTCGGGTCCGTACAGACGGATCTGGTGGTACCCGGAGTAGGCGTCCAAAAAGGACAAACGCTCGCACCCAGCAATCGAATCGACTATCTGACCGATGCGAGGGAGAGGAAAGTGATCTTTCGGGCAGGCCCGATTGATATGCTTGAAATCGATGCACATGCGGAGTGAGTCATCTTTCTTTGGGACCATGACAACATTGGCTAACCACTCAAAGTGGTAAATCTCTCGGATAAACTCAGCTGCCAAAAGCCGAGCCACCTCTTCGCCGATTGCTTTTCTTTTCTGGACGGCGGACCGTCTTAGATGCTCTTTGACTGGTTTCACTTTTGGGTCGACTCGCAAACGATGCTCAGCCAGTCCCCTGGGAACACCTGGCATGTCAGAAGGCTTCCATGCAAAGATGTCCCAGTTCTCGCGGAGGAACTGGATGAGTGCTTCTTCCTATTTGGAGTCGAGTGTGGTTGAAATGTGGGTCGGAGCTGCGTTGGGGTCCGTCGGGTGAATGTGAACAGACTTCGTCTCGCCAGACGACTGGAATGCTGAATCTGTGGCTGGCTTCTTGGCCCGCAGCAAGTCACTCGGGTCTGCATTTTCTGGTATTCTTGCAATTCTACTACGGCCATCTGGGCATCGGCGATCTTTGAGCCCTTTTGGAAGCACTCTTCCGCCTTTTTTCGATTACCAGAGATAGTGATCACTCCTCTGGGACCAGGCATCTTCAGTTTGAGGTACACGTAACAAGGTCGAGCCATGAATCGTGCATAAGCTGGCCTGCCTAGAATTGCATGATACGCACTCTGAAAATCCACGACTTCAAACGTCATCTTTTCTTTGCGGTAATTTTTGGCATCACCGAAAACCATGTCGAGTGAAATCTGACCGAGGGACGCAGCCTTCTTGCCTGGAATGACCCCATGGAAACTCATATGGCTTTCCCCGAGTCCGGACATCGGAATGCCCATTCCTTTCAACGTTTCTGCATACAGAATGCTCAGGCCACTGCCACCATCAATCAGGACCTTTGTCAGTCGAGTGCCTTCGACCACCGGGTTGACCACCAGCGCTTGCCTCCCAGGGGTGGCGATGTGCGCTGGATGATCAGACTGGTCGAATGTAATGGCAGTCTGTGACCATTTCAAGTAACTGGGTGTCGCCGGAGTGACCATGTTCACTTCTCTGTTGATGACTTTCAATTGACTTTTGCTTTCAACATCAGCAAAAATCATTAGAGTGGAATTTACGTGAGGATAACCATCATCATCCTCTCCTTCACTCTCAGCCTTGTCTGCCTCCTTCTCCTTTTCCTTGGGTTGTTTCTCTTGGAACTGCTGGATCAGGAGCCAACACTATCGAGTGGTATGTTTTGGGTAAATGAAATTACCTTCTTCATCTTTTTTGGTGTGGATATGGCACGGCAGATCCAACACGTCATTTCCATCTTGATCTTTTACTTTCTTGGGGTTCCACGGCCCTTTGGGCTTCCCCTTGAACTTTCCTTGAACCACAGCCAAGGCTTCACCCGGAGCAGCTGGTTCGTCCTTGGGTTTCTGTTTCCGACTGGAGTTCCCTCCCCCGGCTTCGTGGGCGACTGCTTTGTGTTTGCCACTCCGGAGTCGCTCTTCCTCTTCACCATTGGCATACTTGGTGGCAATTTCCATCATCCGAGTCAGGGTCATGTTTCCTGTCCGACCGAATTTCAGATTCAACTCCCGGTACCTGACGCCTTCCTTGAAAGCACAAATTGCCTGATGATCAGACACATCTTCTACCGTGTGGTTTAGGGTGATCCACCTCTGGATATAATCCCTCAAAGTTTCATTCGGTTTCTAGACGCAACATTGTAATTCTGTCAAACCTGCTGGCCGTTTGCAAGTACCCTCAAACGTTCTGACAAACACTCGGGCGAGATCTTCCCAAGTATAGATGCTGCCAGGTGCCAACTGATTCAGCCATGCTCTAGCCGTGCCCTCCAACATCAGAGGAAGGTGTTTCATGGCCACCTCATCATTCCGCCACTAATCTGGACATCCACTCAGTAGTCTTCAAGCCAAGTGTCAGGCTTGGACTCTCCGGTGAACTTACTGACTCCAGTCGCCAACCTGAAGTTGGGGGAAATCACCGCAGCTCTGATAGCTCTGCTGAAGCACTCTGGGCCAGAGACATGCACCCTGTTGCTAGTTTGCGGGCCTCTGTCATGGCCATCTCGGTGAGCTTTGTTTCTGTCGACCAAGCCCTGCGTGAGAATAGATCTCGCATCAAAGCCTGGCTCCCTGGGGTCGACTGGAACACCTCTCCCGACACTGTGAGGGCGTCTGTCTTCATGTAGCCGAGGCATGTATGACCCACTCCTGGGAGGAGGTGTGGGCACTCGATGGTGACCATCGCGATCGGCTCGACGATCATACTGCTCCTGGTTTCTGTACTGATCACGCCGCTCCCCACGTCCCTCACGCCTCGGGGGCGATCTCGGGCTATGGGCTGACTGAACTGTATCTACGACCACAGATCTGCTATGGATCCTATTCCGTAACTGAGACACGATCGTATTCTGCTCTCCCGCTGCCCGGAGCAAGGCCCTGATCTGCACCAGACCTCGGCCAGCTTCTGACTGGGAAGGTTGAATCGACTCGGCTATCCGGGCAGCAACTGCTAGGTTCTGGATCGGTGTTCGGTATACCTGAGTCGGAGGTGGAAAAAGTTGGCGTCAACTCGACTCAGGAGCACGTTGACGAGCGTGATCGTCGAGTGCGCGCTGGAGGTTCTCCAGCCGAGTGCGCTCAGCCAGATTGGCCAAGCGAGCCTGCTCCAAGGCCTGGGCCTCGGGTGTTTCTCCAACTATAGGAGTATGCAGGGCATCTATGTTTCGGCGACGAAGTTCTTCTCTCTGCTGCGAGGAGAGAGGCTCGGGGCGGTACTCCTCGTGAACGCGCGACGGACCGCCGTTCCCATCACCTCCGTCTTCACGATCGAAGCCAGGAGGGCCGCGTGGTCCCTTGACCACCAGGACTTCCGCTGCCGAGTCGTTGCTGCCACACTCGGATGCAGTCTCTACAGAGCCAGTTGACAGATCGAACAGGCCATAGAGAGACTCGTCGGGCTCGATCGCCGCGACTTGAGGGGTGGCGTACTGGCGGGCCCCTCCATGCTTCACCCACCGTTGAAGCCTCGACTGGCCGGTGTGCTTGCTCCGGCGGGTTGCAGGGAGGGAGAAAGCCATTGGAGTCGACTGGTACTGGGTCGACGGTTGCCGCAGGAGGACGCCGCGGACGCACGCGTGAAAGTGTGTCACCCCACAGGCAGGGAGCGCGTCGACGTCGAGTGGTGCCTCCTGAAGCCAAGCGGAGTCGTCGGCGACAAACACGAGCGCGCCGAGACGGATCTCGCGGCCCTCAGCCAAACCTCCACCTAGAATCATGATGATGGGGATCGGAAAAATTGCAACTTATCCAATAAGTCGCTAAGACACCTGCCCCACGGTGGGCGCCAACTGTCGTGGTTCTAAGACTGACAGTATAATGGGGGGTTAGGAATGTAGAGGCAAGATCTTAGCTATGGAGGATTTGTACGCACGAGTTTATGAGTTCAGGCCCTTCTCGGAGGAAGTAACAGCCCTACGTCTCGGAGCCCTGAGGCGGTCGACTGAATATATGTGTGTGAATTACAGAAAGTGCAAACCCTTGTCCCAGAGGAGGGGGTGGCTTATATAGAGTGCGCCAGGACCCCAGCTCCCCTCCGTTACACAGGGTTCAATGCTCATAAAGGAAAGGCGTTACTGGTAACGTCTATAGTAAAGAGTCATAAATGCTCATAATGCTATGGTTTAAATCCTGACCATTGCAGAGTCGAGGGTTCCTCATCTTCTGGTGGACGAGTGTCTTCAAGGTGGTCGAGTGAGTGCATCTCCACGGTCGAGTGGATGACGGTTTCTCTTCGACTGCTTTTGATTCTTCGCAGAGATGTCCTTGGGGAGGGTATGCTGGACAGGTCCGTGACCCTACCCTAGGTACATAGCTTCATCAGCGCCCAAGTTCGCATTTTCTCTGAAGAGCCACTCCAAATATGTCTGGAGTGGGAGGCAAGTGGATGGCCTCTACCATCCGGAAGAAGGACATCAAGGAACTTCGGGAGGCCGGATATCTAGCCCAGAAAATCGGTCACCGTCTCCCGACGGCGGGATAGATCGTCCCTACCCCGAAACCCCACGAAAGGGTCGTATTCCTCCCTCATTTTATCCGCGGGCTAGGGTTTCCCCTCCACACATTTGTTCGCGGCAACCTGTATTATTACAGGATCGATTTTCATGATCTATCCCCCAATTCCTTCCTCAACATCTCGACATTCATTGTCGTGTGCGAGGCTTTTCTCCACATCCCGCCACACTTCGGCTTATGGCTGAAGATCTTTAATGTGAAGCCCAAGGTAGTGGGTGGTGAGCACGCTGAGTGCGGGGGCGCTATGGTGAGCAAGGTGCCCAACGTCACATGGCCAACAGGTACCTTCAATGATTCCGTCACGGAGTGGCAACAGGAGTGGTTTTACATTACTGAGCCACGCGGCGCGAAGTGGGCCGTTGCTCCCGAGTTCCGATCTGGAGCCCCTCTGCGGCTCACGTCCTGTCTCAAGAAGGGCCTGGACTGGTCTTCGTCCGACGAACTGTTGGCGCTCCAGACGCGCGTCAAGTATATGGAAGACAAGAATATCGAACTTGTCAATGTAGTCCAGGTGATGTTAGTCCGTCGGATCCTACCTTGTCAACGCCGGACTTGCAATCTGTGGGAATTCGATCCGGCCAAGCACCAGACCCTGCGAGAGCTCTTTGGCTCCTTGCATGAAGACATCTGGAAGGTGCTTTTTAAGCCCGGCAAATCATGGCCGGACTCGGCCAAGGACCGCGGGTACCAACTGTCCCGCCCTGCAAGCTCGGTAAGTTACCATACATTTATTCGCATAACTCAAGGGAAATGCATAATGTGTTTTACACAACTCTCCTAGGGCTGGATGAAGAAGGCGGGGCGGATCCAATGTCCGGCCCCACTGCCCGAAGAACTGGCCGGCCCACTTCTGACAAAGATGTTGGACCCGGCGCTTTACAAGGTGCCGGAGAAGAAGACCGAAAAGGAGGCCAAAAAGACCCGGGGCGGCCTTCGTCACCGTGCCCGACCCGCCTCCGAAGAGGATGAGGAGGAGGAAGACGAATCCCCAGTAGGGGGAAGAAAGAAGAGGACGTCCTCCGTACACTTGGAGGCCGAGTCACCTAAAAGGGGAAAAACTCTTCTTCCGGAAGAGTCCACTGCCGTCGCCGATAGCAGCCCGGCGTGGGATCCTAGGGCCCAGCCCCTAGTGAACTCGTAAGTATATAAAATCGGAACATGTTCATGTGTCTGGATCCATCATGGCATAGTATTTTAACCTGAGCCATATTTTTTGTAGTCTGACGGGGTCCCGTTCCGAACAATCCTCATCTGAGGATTTGCTGAGCTCGGATGCTATGGAGAGCGGGACGCCTCCGAAGGCCCCTCCCCCAAAACATGTGATCAACACCGAGGCTTCGTCCCAGAGGGACTCCGTCCAAGGAGGGGCGGAGAAAATCGTGAAGGCGGCGCCTGGAGGTCAAACTTCAGGGGCCGGAGACATGGGGGAGAAGATCCCCACAGGAGTCGACGGCGGGGATCATCTTGAATTCGGCCCCCAGCCGGACACAGTTTCGGAGACCAATACGGCTCCAGAATCAAGCAGGCGGCCTTCCTTAGCTGGAGAGGGCATCCCTGTTCCACCGGCGACCTCTGTCCAACCAGAGGCGCCGGGTGCTTTATTGGCGGCGCTGAAGAGCGCCTCCATCATCGATGAACATCGTACCCTTATGAGTGCGGTGATTGAGAAGATCCAGTCCGCTGAAAATGGACTGGATGAAGCCTGTATCGACCTTATGAGAGGTTTTGAGGTATGTTTTATACGGTTTCGAAGAGTGTCATAGTATGGATAGTAGCCCCTGATACACTGTCCGGTGAATGAAAGAACCGGACAGAGCATCAAATGTATTTTTCGCAGGAAGACTCATTTGATGACATCTATCTCTCTTCTTTTGTAAGAAGGCGTCTGTAGCAGCTACTGCCGCTCATACCGCGGAAGTTTCCGAACTGAATCAAAGTCTGGAGCGGGCCAAAGCGGAGCTTGGCCAGTTAAAAAGGCAGTTGGAAGATCAACAAGGTATGCACAAATCTTGATTGCATTCAGTGCGAACGAATTTTTAGTATGATAGAATATGTGTCATGATTTGTGCCAGGGGTGATGACCGAAGTCGAGGCTCTGAAGAAGGCTGTTGCCAAGGCCGAGAAAAAGGCAGCCGCAGAGCAGGCTCTTCGTGAGAAGCACGAGGCAAAGGTTGTGGAAGCTAGGCGAGAGCTCCAAGAGGCCATGAAAAAATGCGAGACCCTAGAGAAGAGTTTGACGGAGAAAGAATCCGAACTCACCAGGGCTCATCAGGCCGTGTGCGATGCCCGTGGGAAAACCCAAGACGCCCTGCAGGAGATCCAAGAGGCGAGGGAGATCACGGCGGGTAAGGTCTTTTTCCATGTAAAGTAAGTATTTCTGGAGAGAATTATGCTTTATAATTTTAAGTTCGGATTTCTCCAGGGGTATTTGCGGAACTTCCTCGCAGCATATCGGATGCCACCCAATTCTACCGAGCCAAAGAGGCGAATACTATGGATAAGCTCTTCTGTTCGCAGTATCTGGCACCGAATTATGCGGTGCCTTTTACCGATCAACTGAAACAGCTGATCGAACTGCATAAGGCGGCCGAACTAGCCATGAAGGATTTGATTACCCGGCTATGGCCCGCCGAGCCGATTCCAGGTAGCTACTTCGGGCTCGTGAAGTGGCTTGTTAGTGCCTGCCCTCGACTTGACGTCATCAAGCGGTCGGTCTGCATAGAAGGTGCACGAATGGCCTTTGCCCGCGCAAAGGTGCACTGGGGGAAGATGGATGCTGAAAAGCTGATGACCGAGGGACCGCCGGAGGGAAAGGAGCACCGCAAGCCCGAATTGTATTATGAAAGTGTCCTGAAGGGATCCTGCCTTGCGGCAGAGCAATGCACCAAGGACATTGTATTTCCATGAATATAGTCATGTTGTCCTTTGTAATGTGTGAACAAGGTCATTTCTATTATTTATTTCCTATTATAAAAGTTTACCCTCCTGCGCGGCCGTTTTATATATTAAACCTGAGAATTGGCCAGTCGTCGGCTTCTGCCCCCTCGTAAGAAATACGGGGGTGTTCGGGATAAACCTGATCACTCTTTACCCCAGTGTTGGGTCCTTTGAAGGAGGTGTTCAGCACAACGAACCAGGCAATCAGACTATAGGGCTTTATCATTCTCACTTAGCCATATGAGCATTAGGAAGGTAGGCGCAGCCCCTGGTGTTCGGAAGACCACACAAGGGGCCCTATAGGCACCTGATCGGAAGAAGAACCGATCCATCGCACGCTGCATTGGTTATGGCATTATGCGGGAGAAATCCTTAAAGATTTTACAACCTCTCGAATAGCTGACCAGCTCTCGCCGTATCATGACAGTTAGTTTTCGGCTTTCTCTACTGAGGTGCTCGTCCGGAAGAACCGGGACACAATCGCAGTAGTTCTCCCTGTGCCGCCTTAGCCGATATAGCGGAACGTAAGGCAGCAAAACATGGGAGTCGGGCAAACCCAACATTTGACCCAAGACATGATTCGGAGTTGATGCATATAATGCTATAAGTTCGGGGTGCCGAACTTCCGTGAACGTGTTCAGACGTTATTGTCGTATTATGGGTAAAACGAAGCCCTGGCAAAGGCATATCGTGGTGTATAGATGCCACTTAACAAAAGAGTTTCAATAAGAAATAACAACAAATAAGCGTCATATAAATCCACATGTTGTATTAGAATAATACGTCGAAGCGTATGAGTACAGGTAATGTGATAAAAAGGGGAATATGACTGTGGAACCTGCTGGGACCGGGGAGGAAGAAGATGTGTGCAGGTCCAGAGTATAGTCGGATGGACGTCGCAAGGAATATCTAAAGATTCCCTTGTGCATTCGAGCTGTTACCATGTCACCGGTCCCGGTCTGCGCAAAGGTGAGCCTGCAAAGGAAATGTAAGAAATATTTGTGTGCCGGAGAGCGGTTAAGCCGCGATATGTGGCATGTTCTGGACTTCGCCGGAATGTTTAGTTGAGCCCTGGACGATCCGGGCTATCCTGCCGTGAAGTAGTTTGGACTACTTTGAATGTGTCCGGGGTTTTAGCCGTCGACTCAAGATTTGACTGAAAGGTGCCCTCCATTGCTTCTGCTGTTAAAGCGGCGGCGTACTCTATGGTACCGAGGGAGAGTTCGGCCTCACCATTAACCGTGATGACGCCGCGCGGACCGGGCATCTTGAGTTTACCGTAGGCATAATGTGGCACCGCATTGAATCAAGCGAACGCAGTTCGCCCGAGCAGTGCCTGATAATCACTGCGAAAGGGGACGATGTCGAAGATTAACTCTTCGGCACGGTAATTGTCTGGTGATCCGAAGACTACCTCGAGGACGATGGAGCCGATACAGCTGGCCTCCACGCGTGGTATAATACCTCTAAATGTGGCTTTAGTGGGTTTGATCATCGAATGATCGATGCACATCTTGCGCACTGTGTCCTGGTAAAGCAGATTTAGACTGCTGCCTCCGTCCATAAGGACTCGAGTGAGGTGGAACCCGTCAATTATTGGGTCGAGGACTAGTGTGGTTGGATTGCCGTGACTGGTGTTGACCGGACGATCCATTTGGTTGAAGGTGATCGGCCCTAGTTTGTATTGCGGGCTGACTAGTTTCGTTAGGTCGACATCCCTAAGGGTCTGCATCCGGTCCGGGTTGGGAGTGTAGGTGGCGTTTACCATATTCACCATTTGGATTTGCTGGAGAGATTTCATTTGTCCTCCTCTAATTGGTGATCTGGGCTCCTCGTCGCTGTCATCGCTTTGAGACCCCTTATCTTTGTTTTTGGCGCATAACCTGCTAGCTTGTTTGAAGACCCAACATTCTCCGTTGGTATGATTGGCTGGTGTTCCTAGTTTGCCATGAATTTGGCATGGACGGTCGAGTATGCGGTCCAAACTGGACGGACCCGAATTGTCATTTTTGAGTGGCCCTGTCCGCTGACCGGACTTAGAGCTATTAAAACCGGCATTGACTGCCGTGTCTTCGGCGCTTTCACCATGTTTGCGATGTTTGTGTTTGTTGCTCCGGGGTTTGCCGTTGCTATCTCTGGCCTCTGATTTGCTAGTGTTGCTTGCTGTGTTGTTGCTACGAGCCAACCAGCTATCCTCGCCCGCGCAGAAGCGGGTCATGAGTGTCGTGAGGGCTGCCATGGACTTTGGCTTCTCTTGGCCGAGATGTCGGGTGAGCCACTCGTCACAGATGTTATGTTTAAAGGCCGCTAGGGCTTCAGCATCCGGACATTCCACAATTTGGTTCTTTTTGGTTAGGAACCGGGTCCAGAATTTCCTGGCTGACTCCCCGGGCTGTTGTGTTATGTGACTCAAATCATCAGCATCCGGTGGTCGCATATATGTGCCCTGGAAGTTATCCAGGAATGCGTCTGCCAGGTTCTCCCAACTTCCGATGGAGTTTGCTGGCAAGCTATTCAGCCAATGCCGAGCCGGTCCTTTGAGTTTCGACGGGAGATACTTGATGGCGTGTAGATCATCCCCGCGGGCCATGTGAATGTGAAGGAAGAAATCCTCGATCCATACCGCGGGGTAAGTAGTACCATCGGTCAATGTTCACGGGTTTAAACCCTTCTGGGAATTCATGATCCATTACTTCATCAGTGAAGCATAGGGGGTGTGCGGCGCCTCTGTGCCGGGCTATGTCACGACGTAGTTTGTACGAGTCTTGTCTGCTGTGTTCGGCCCGGCCGGATTTGCTTTTGGTATACCGGCATGACGGTCGTCGTCATGTGTTGGGGCGCGCCCTCGTGATCCTAAGATCGATCTTTTGTGTCCTGCTTTTTTTTTCCAATACGTCTCGCAGGTCCTGCATGTTACCCCGGGCCTTGCTGTTTTTGTTTGACTGGCGACAGGGTGCGGGCTGGACTTCGGGCTTATATGCCACTTTGTCCCGGCCATGAGGTGGCCGGTTTGCCGCATCATACGTTGGAAGCGCAGGCTTTTATGCTTCCTCTTCAAGTTGGGGTAGCAACCTGCGCTTTGGGAAACTTTTTATTGGGCACTCGAGTTCGTGTTCCTCGGCCGCCAGGACCTCAGTCCATCTATCCGCTAGAAGATCTTGCTCAGCTTGAAGTTGTTGTTGCTTTTTCTTCAGGCTTTTTGCTGTGGCAATAAGCCGGCGCTTAAAGTGCTCCTGTTCGATGGGATCCTCAGGCACGATAAATTCTTCGTCGCCGAGGCTCACCTCGTCTTTGGAGAGAGGCATGTAATTGTCATCCTCTGATTCTCCGTCTTCTGCCTGTTCCTTAGGGCTGGCTTGCCCATCCTCCTGCTCGAAGCCTAGCTGGAGGGGATTGTCTTCGTCTTCGGCACTATTTGCAGTGTTATTGTCTCCTATGCCGGTATTGCTGTTTTTGCTATGGCGGGGCTTAGAGCGGCGCCGATGACGCTGGTTCTTGAATTGCTTCTCGGGGGGGGGGGGATTATCCTCCGTTGCCTTATTGCCATCGCTTTCTTTGGGGGTGTCCACCATGTATATATCATACGATGAGGTGGCAGTCCAGCGCCCTGTGGGCGGTGGTTCCTGTTCGTCTCCTGCATCGTCGTCCATACCATCGATGTCTTTAGATTCAAAATTGAGCATGTCGGTTAAGTCGTCGACAGTGGCTACTAAGTGGGTGGTGGGTGGGGAACGAATTTCTTCGTCGTCCGCTTCCCACTCGAGCCGTACATAGTTCGGCCAAGGGTCTCCTGACAAGGGGAGAGACCGTAATGAGTTTAGTACGTTGCCTAGGGGCGAGTGCTGAAAGATATCCGCGAAGGTGAACTCCATGATCGGTGCCCAATCAGATTGGATGGGCACGGACGCGAGCGGTTCAAAGTCTGTGGCCGGGGACGAATCCAAGGGTCCGGCAACATAGGTCTCATAGGAGGTGAAGTCAGTATTCGGCTTTATCGTCGCTGAGTGTGCGGCCTCCGTGGCGGGGTCCATCCACCTGTCCTCGGACGGCGCGATCTATTCCGGATTGAGGGTTGGAGTAGTTACAGGTGTAATCTCCCGAACATTGTCTAATGGCAGAGCTAAATCATGCTCATCGTGACTGTGCGGCGTACCTGACATGGGTTCGAATCCGTCGAAGATCAAGTCTCCCCGGATGTTGGCGGTATAGTTCAAGCTTCCAAACCTGACCTGATGGCCAGGGCCGTAGCTCTTGATCTGCTCCAGATGGCCGAGCGAGTTGGCCCGTAGTATGATGCCGCCGAATACGAAGATCTGTCCCGGGAGGAAAACCTCACCCTGGATCGCATCATTGCCGATGATCGAAGGAGCCATCAAGCCTTATGATGACGACGTAGTGGAACTCTCAATGAAAGCACCAATGTCGGTGTCAAAACAGGCAGATCTTGGGTATGGGGTCCCGAACTATGCGTCTAAGGCGGATGGTAACAGGAGGCGGGGACACAATGTTTACCCAGGTTCGGGCCCTCTCGATGGAGGTAATACCCTACTTCCTGCTTGATTGATCTTGATGATATGAGTATTACAAGAGTTGATCTACCATGAGATCGGAGAGGCTAAACCCTAGAAGCTAGCCTATGGTATGATTTTTGTTGTCCTACAGACTAAAACCCTCCGGTTTATATAGACACTGGAGGGGCTAGGGTTACACAGAGTCGTTTACAAGGGAGGAGATCTACATATCTGAATCGCCAAGCTTGCCTTCCATGCAAAGGAGAGTTGCATCCGGACATGGGACGAAGTCTTCAATCTTGTATCTTCATAGTCCAACAGTCCGGCCAAAGTATATAGTCCGGCTGTCCGAGGACCCCCTAATCCAGGACTCCCTCAGCGGGATCTACATGTGAAGCGGAGTACATAGCAACCTCGGAGGCAGCACATGAAGCAGTCTGGATGAAGGAGTTCATCACTGACCTAGGAGTTATTCCCAATGCATTGGGCCCGATGAATCTCTTCTGTGACAACACTGGAGCTATTGCCCTTGCCAAGGAACCCAAGTTTCACAAGAAGACCAGGCATATCAATGCGTCGCTTCAACTCCATTCGTGAATATATTCAGGATGGAGACATAGATATTTGTAAAGTGCATACGGATCTGAATGTCGCAGATTCGTTGACTAAACATCTTCCGCGAGCAAAACATGATCAATACCAGAACTCTATGGGTGTTCGATTCATCACAATGTAACTAGATTTTTGACTCTAGTGCAAGTGGGAGACTATTGGAAATATGCCCTAGAGGCAATAATAAAGTGGTTATTATTATATTTTTGTGTTCATGATAATTGTCCATTGTTCATGCTATAATTATATTAACCGGAAACCGTAATACATGTGTGAATACATAGATCATAATATGTCCCTAGTAAGCCTCTAGTTGACTAGCTCGTTGATCAATCAATGGTCATTGTTTCCTGACCATGGACAATGGATGTCATTGGTAAAAGGATCACATCATTAGGAGAATGATGTGATGGAGAAGACCCAATCCTAAGCGTAGCACAAGATCGTGTAGTTCGTTTGCTAAAGCTTTTCTAATGTAAAGTATCATTTTCTTGGACCATGAGATTGTGCAACTCCCGGATACCGTGGGAATGCTTTGGCTGTACCAAACGTCACAACGTAACTGGGTGGCTATAAAGGTGCACTACATGTATATCCGAAAGTATCTGTTGGGTTGGCACGAATCGAGACTGGGACTGAGATACCGATGATCGAATCTCGGGCAAGTAACATGCCTATAGACAAAGGGAATTGTATACGGGATTGATTGAATCCTCGACATCGTGGTTCATCCGATGATATCATCGTGGAACATGTGGGAGCCAACATGGGTATCCAGATCCCGCTATTGGTTATTGGTCGGAGAGATGTCTCGGTCATGTCTGCATGGTTCCCGAACCCATAGGGTCTACACACTTAAGGTTCGGTGACGCTTGAGTTGTTATGGAAAATAGTATGTGGTTACCGAAGGTTTTTCGGAGTCCCGAATGAGATCCCAGACGTCACGACGAGTTTCGGCATGGTCCGGAGATGAAGATTTATATACGGGAAGTCCTTATTCTGTCGCCGGAAGTGTTCGGGGGGTTACCGGTATTGTACCGGGACCACCGAAGGGGTTCCGGGGGTCCACCTGCCCCGGAGGGCCCTATGGGCTGAATATAGAGGGGAACCAGCCCCTAGGTGGGCTGGGCGCTAACTCCCCCATAGGGCCCATGCGCCTAGGGTTGGGGGAAACCCTAGAGGGGGCGCCCCCCACCTGGCTTGGGGGCAAGCCTCCCCTTGGCCGCCGCCCCCCTCTAGATGCATGTAGGGGGACGGCCCCGTCTCCCTTGCCCCTATATATAGTGGGGGGTGGGAGGGCAGCCGCACCCTTCCCCTGGTGCAGCCCTCCCCCTCTCCAACACTTCCTTCTCATCAGTCGCGATTGGCGAAGCTTTGCCGGAGAACCACGAGCTCCATCACCACCACACCGTTGTGCTGTCGGAGTTCTCCCTCAACTTTCCTCTCCCCTTGCTGGATAAAGAAGGAGGAGACGTTCCCGAGCTGTACGTGTGTTGAACGCGGAGGCGCCGTTGTTCGGCGCTTAGATCGGAATCGACTATGGTCTGAATCGCTGCGTGTATAACTCAACCAACCGCGTTCTTGCAACGCTTCCGCTTAGCGATCTTCAAGGGTATGAAGATGCATTCCCTCTCTCTCATTGCTAGCATCTCCAAGATTGATCTTGGTGACACGTAATTTTTTTTTGAATTATTGCTATGTTCCCCAACACATGGAGTACTGGCGGATGCGACTATCAAACGATTCATCTTTAAGATGCTGATTGAAACACCACTTCATGTCTATGATGCACCACTTCATGTCTATGATGAAAACCGTTGTGTGATCTTTATTGATCGGGCTCAACACCGACGAACTTGCGGTTTTGTCTTGTTTGGAACCGTTGTACTTGTCGTTGTGCTGGTCTTCATTGGTTGGTATCGACAATTGGGATGAAAATACAAGTCTATGTTGGCCAGGGTCGGATGTGACACCGACAGCGTCAAGAGGTTTATTCCTTTTTAAAGGCGTTGCCTCGTAAAAAGTCAACTTAGTCGTAGATGTAATTTCATATAATGTAATAACTTGACCATGGTTATATTTATTTTGTACTCTACTTGATCGTGTGTGTCACAATAATGCCATTGCCGGGGATTTACCTCTTTGTCGAAGAAGAAGAAAAAGGAACAATCACAAGGGTCTGTCAAAGAGAGGACAACATAACAGAGACAACAATTATTGTAGCAACTGCACACACGGTTACTCAAAAGGTCCATAGGAAGGATCCAGAGCACTTCCATGCGAGTATCAACATCGCACACACCAATTTCGCCGGCAAACTAAGAATGGTATTTCTCGAGTACATAGGAAAAAACTGCCATATAATAGGTTAGAGTTACAAAAAACTACCTCTTTTCTTAAACACTGACTGTTATTGACTGTTAAGTTGGGTCAGGCCCACCTGTTGAATCCCCACCCCCCCCCCACCCCGCGTAAAATAGTATGTGGTTACCGAAGGTTTTTCGGAGTCCCGAATGAGATCCCGGACGTCACGAGGAGTTTCGGCATGGTCAGGAGATGAAGATTTATATACGAGAAGTCCTTATTCGGTCGCCGGAAGTGTTCGGGGGGTTACCGGTATTGTACCGGGACCACTGAAGGGGTTCCGGGGGTCCACCTGCCCCGGAGGGCCCTATGGGCTGAATATAGAGGGGAACCAGCCCCTAGGTGGGGTGGGCGCCAACTCCCCCCTAGGGCCCATGCGCCTAGGGTTGGGTGAAACCCTAGAGGGGGCGCCCCCACCTGGCTTAGGGGGCAAGCCTCCCCTTGACCGCCGCCCCCCCCCCTCTAGATGCATCTAGGGGGCGCCCCCCTCTCCCTTGCCCCTATATATAGTGGGGGGTGGGAGGGCAGCCGCACCCTTCCCCTGGCGCAGCCCTCCCCCTCTCCAACACTTCCTCCTCATCCGTCGCGATTGGCGAAGCTTTGCCGGAGAACCACGAGCTCCATCACCACCACACCGTCGTGCTGTCGGAATTCTCCCTCAACTTATCCTTTCCCCTTGCTGGATCAAGAAAGAGGAGACGTTCCCGAGCTGTACGTGTGTTGAACGCGGAGGCGCCGTTGTTCGGCGCTTAGATCGGAATCGACCGTGATCTGAATCGCTGCGTGTATAACTCAACCAACGCGTTCTTGCAACGCTTCCGCTTAGCGATCTTCAAGGATATGAAGATGCATTCCCTCTCTCTCATTGCTAGCATCTCCAAGATTGATCTTGGTGACACGTAGAATTTTTTTGAATTATTGCTATGTTCCCCAACACATGGAGTACTGGCGGATGCGACTATCAAACGATTCATCTTTAAGATGCTGATTGAAACACCACTTCATGTCTATGATGCACCACTTCATGTCTATGATGAAAACCCTTGTGTGATCTTTATTGATCGGGCTCAGCACCGACGAACTTGTGGTTTTGTCTTGTTTGGAACCGCTGTACTTGCCGTTGTGCTCTTCATTGGTTGGTATCGACAATTGGGATGAAAATACTAGTCCATTTTGGCCAGGGTCGGATGTGACACTGACAGCGCCAAGAGGTTTATTCCTTTTTAAAGGCGTTGCCGTGTAAAAAGTCAACTTAGTCGTAGATGTAATTTCATATAATGTAATAACTTGACCATGGTTATATTTATTTTGTACTCTACTTGATCGTGTGTGTCACAATAATGCCATTGCTGGGGATTTACCTCTTTGTCGAAGAAGAAAAAAACGGAACAATCACAAGGGTCTGTCAAAGAGAGGACAACATAACAGAGACAACAATTATTGTAGCAACTGCACACACGGTTACTCAAAAGGTCCATAGGAAGGATCCAGAGCACTTCCATGCGAGTGTCAACTTCGCACACACCAATTTCGCCGGGAAACTAAGAATGGTATTTGTCGAGTAAATAGGAAAAAACTGCCATATTTTAGTTCAGGGTTATAAAAAACTACCTCTTTTCTTAAACACTGCTGAGCTGATTCTTCCGAGCAGGAGCTTGAGGGCACCTTGCCCGCCGGCTTCGGTCATCTTGAACACTGTCTTTTTATCTAATGGATTACTTAGCGTAGATACACATAGATGCAATACATATATAGATGCAATTTCAAGTAACGTTATCTATCTCTATCACGAGCAATTCTACTGTATAAATCTGCCAGAAGGTTGTACGCCGACGAAGACGTTATTCCGAAGCAGCAAGATCGTGGCGATTCTGGTACTCCGGTAGATGTTTAGAAGGTGCCTCTGGTTGGCTACCAGTCTGCCATTGATGCAACGGTTCATGAGCTTGCTCGCCATGTCGGGAGGCCACATGAACTTGAGGATTCCTGTCCTCTCCTAGTCGTAGGCTGTCAATTAGCAACCGCTGTTCAGCTTGCTCTCCGTGACATGGAGCTGGACGGTGGTGGTGCTCACGGTTTTCAGGTGGCATCTGGACAGACGATGGCGTTGGCCAATTGGAGTCCCATGGCGGAACGACGCCTGCACTTGCACCCGGATACCATTGCTGCAGAGGTCGACCTTGCTCTCCATGCAACAGCATCGTCCCAACATCATCGGTCTGAACATTGTCGGTGCACGACCAAGGATAGGTGACAGCCATGGCAGCATTGGAAGTAGTACAAGCTGCGGATGGCTCCAGTACCCCTTGGACCCCGCCGTTGGGAACCGGCTGCTCTATCTGGTGAAGCAGTTGTCCAGTCGGGACATACATCGTCGTCGACGACAATGGTAGCTGCAGAGAGGCGGAAGCAAGCCGACGATCGCTGCAGCTTGAACTACAAACCAGACGTGTGCCGTCCAACCCAGCCGGTACCGTCCGGTGCCCCAGAAACCCCACGTCGTTCGGGATGTCCATGGCGGTTTGCTGCGCCGCTGTTCCTTGTGCTCTGGCGGCGGCATCGGCGTCGCGAACCGTTCGATACTGGTGCAGCAGAAATTCGAGTCGCTCGGCCTGCTTCCTCAAATCCATCTTGACGTAGTAGTCTTTGAACCAACTATTGTTCTGGTCACGAAGCTCCTTGTAAACTGGACGTACACCAATCAGATTGATCAGAGAGAATATTAATACGTGGTGTTAATCTATTCGGTAACCTAGTAGTTTCTTGACATGATTGGCAGATAGATATATAGATGTAATAAATCCAATAACACACGAGGTGGAAACGTACAGCTTACCAGCAAACGCGGCCGCCGGGTGAAATCCCTTCTCGCGAAGCTCGTGGAACATCTGCTCCTTGCTCATGCCTGCCGCCAGGCATCTCTCCACCTCCTCCTTAACCTTCACCGCCCAGAAATATTACAGATTAGTTTCTTTCACCTAGTTCTACTTCTACCTTCTATCTACATCCCCGTTGTTTGATCGCGCGCCGGACAGCGGCGCCATGGAAACTAAGCACAGGATCTTACTTGGGCGATGAACGCACGGGCGCCGTCTTCGTCGCCGCCGGCGTGGAGGGCTGCCCCGCTGCTTCCTTGGTCGTTGCCATGTTTGCCTGCCTCGCCCTGCTCCATTGTGCAGTGGTTGAATGCGTGTCACCTTCACTTTGATTTCCTGCCGTGGTTGAAGGGGGTGGAGACGCAATGGCGTGGCCACGAGTTGCATAAACAGAGGGGTCGTTGGACGTAGGAATATGGTTTTCCTAACTAGAATAGACTAGAGTCCTTCCCCTGGTTATTTATGCCCACACCATCTTCGGTCGGTACGTTGATCCGGTGATTGATTCTGGAGGCTAGCTTCCCGGAGTCCAGACAACCTTCGCCGGCGCCTTGATTATGTGGATCTGGGCAGACCGTCTTCGGTTGATCCGGTGGCTAGCGAATGCCGTACAGAGTTAGGAGATCAGAACGTTGGAAGTTGGTTAGATCAGACTAACTGAGCCCCTTTTAAAAAAAAAAATACTAACTGAGCCTTTAATGGGCCTCTAATGGGCTGATGCCTGATCGTCCCATATAGAAGTCAAAGTAGTGTGTGCAGATTTGTCTAAAAAAAGAGGTAATATCACCGGGAGTTAAAGAGCTTGCGTCGCATTTTCAGTTTGGTGCTAGAACTTTGAAAATATGGTTTTATGGTCATCTAACTTGTCTCAAGCGTGCAGGTACGGTCACAATACACGTATGCATGCGTATCCATGCGTAGGCCCCATTTGTCAGTGAGTGATGGCGTCGGGTGCGTCATATTTTTACATAGAACACCCTTATTTTTTTATTTGCGGAAAAAGTCAAGCACAACGATGAATGTTTTGCATGGAACACCCTAACAGTTTTTTTTACAAGAAAAACCTGTCCACAGTCGTGCACACATATAAGCAAAAGTAAACACCAGAAAGGTGCGCTAGGATTTGAACGGGGATGGATTGTTTTAAGGCGCCAATAGTATTTCTCCAGATGACAAATATTGATAACGAACGTATGTGTACTGAAGGCTCATTTTGTGCGTGCTATTTTTTAAAGATATATGTAAAATGTAAGTAATATAGTAATGCTCAAATATTAATATATTATATATACAGACAATCATTAGTAAATAATAAAATTAAATATAAACATGTGTATTATATATAAAATATTTAGTACAACGTAAGTATATAAACATGTGTCTTGTATATAAAAAAATAGTAAAAGATAATTAATAAAATTATGTATGAATATTTGAGCATGAAAAATACTATACATACAAACGATGATTAGTAAACAAAAACATTTAAATATAAACCAGTGTATTATATAAAAAATATTTTGTGAATACAGACACTGAAACTGTTTATTAGATAAATATATTTATTGAATAAAGAAACACTTGCGGTTTATATTAAATTATATAGGATGATGAATACAAACATGTACTAAATATATATATGAATATTCAGTTGTGTATAACTCATCACTTATATTCAAAATAATTATATAATATAAATATTAACAATGATTTATTCACATTAAGTGTTTAAATTTAAAATTATACAAACATTGTACTACAAATGTGTGTACAATTATTGAAACGTTTGTATAATTAAAATAATAGTTATATAATATATTTATAAAACACATATATTTATATAATACTTTTATAAAAATAATAGTTATATAATTAAAATAATAGTTATATAATATATTTATAAAACACATCAATTATTGAAACATTTATAAAACACATATATTTATATAATACTCAGGTTTATAAAATATCTTACCAAATACTTTTTATATAATACACATGTTTATAATTAAAAAAATTATTTACTAACCGTCGTCTGCATGCATAATATTTTAACACACAAATATTTGACCATAATATTATATACTCCCTCGATCTCAAAATAAGGATCTTAACCTTAGTATAATTTTGTACTAAAGTTAGTACAAAGTTGACACACTTATTTCGGGACGGAGGGAGTATATAATACACAGGTTTATATTGAAATATTTTTTGTTACTAATCATCATATGTATGTATAATATATGTTCTGAGAGAGTATGCATAATTTTTTCACACACAAATATATGGACATAACTTTATTACTTATGTTTTACATTTCTTTTAGTCTACTTATGTTTTACAAAGATCTTAAAAACAAATAGCGCCTGCCAAATGAGCCGCAGTATCCGCAGCCATTTAAGTTCCACATGGGTCCTCGTTTAATACGTATAGGTAAGTTGTTCATATTAAGCATCCTACCCTGAATGGTTGAGGTGGCTGGAGCGTCTCATGTTAAAGTGGGTGGTATTGGGTTTGAGAATTTTTTGCATATATATTCAGTACTGCTGTGTGGTTTTTTCTGTAAATATAAATGCGAGGTAGCTTTGTGCAAAAAATTCATAGCGGTGGTTGCCTATTTCCGCAAATAAAAATTTTATGAGGGTGTTTTATGTAAAAAATACATGACCCCAGTGCCTTCACTCACTGATAAATGGGGCCATGCTGTCTGGTTTTTTTGTAAATAAAAATGCGAGGTAGCTTTGTGCAAAAATTCATAGCAGTGGTTGACTGTTTCTGCAAATAAAAAATTTATGAGGGTGTTTTGTGTAAAAATACATCACACCAATGCCTTCACTCATTGATAAGTGGGGCCATACACATAGATACACCCGCATATGTGTATTGTGATCATATCTGCACGCTTGAGCAAGTTAGATGACAACAAAATCGTATTTTTAAAGTTCCGTCACCAAACTAAACATGTGCAAGTTATATGGCTCCCGGTGATATTACCACTAAGAGTCACAGAACTTGTGCTCGATATTTGGTTTGATTCTAAAATTTGCAAAATACGAAATTATAATCATCTCAGCGTGTAAATACGGTGCTTTATACGTATCTTGCGTATGGCCTGCTCACGTGGGTGTCAGCGTGGCATAGGCCCACCTATGAGTGGCTGCAAGCAATTTATTTTCTTTCAAATAACTCCAAGACTTTTTATTTGTCTACGTACAGAATTCCTCAAATAAAATGGAAAAAATGCAGCAAGAGGGATTTGGTCCAACGATCAACTGCTAAGAGCATCTACAGTTGTGATGGTCAAATCTGACCCCTCAAGTGCCCGTGGACGCGCCAGGCCACTGGCATTGACTGGGTACGTCTTATATTTGCCACTCTGTGTCCGCGTATCTTATATCCGGCGCCTTTTATCCATACTACACATGCAACGTTGATCTACTCTATGTGATCAAACGACGGACAACTAAAGTCGGCTGCAAAGGAACACGAGATTGGCTGCAAATGGACATTAACAAACTTCGCCACATCCAAAAGATCATAATTTTTCACCAGACAAGTTCTTAAACTTCTACAACTAGAAACGATATAAACATTGAGGAAGGGGAGGGGGCAGAATCACCACTTCCTCGCCGGGCCTTTGCCATTCCGGTCGCCGGCGCAGTTGTAGGCGTCCGCGGCTAATGGAGGGTCTTGGTCGTGCGACGAGGAGGTCCAGCTTTCGCCGTCGTTGGAGTCGGAGTCGAAGAGGATGATGAGCCCCTTCATTCGACGGGCCGCCCTGTCCTGCTCCCGCTTCAACCTGGCGACCCGAGCCTTCTGCACCACTTTGCAAGCATGTGTGCTTCTTTGTTACAATCACGCTTCTCATGGATCACTTCTAAAGAGGAGAACATAGTCAACTTCGTCATGATCTCGTCAATGATGAATTTTCTCATACCTAAATAAGTCTCTCTGATGTGCTTCACAGTGGTCGTTGGACAATCCGTAGACACTTATATGTGTTGAACGTTAAGGTTGAGTGCTAGAGACCATGCTTCATTGCATGCCACCGCTTCAAGCGTCTCTGGTTCATTTAAATCGTCCACCATGATAGCCAAAGCTCCCAAATATTTGTGCGTGTCGTAAGGCAAATCGCAACGAGTGATCTTCTCTCACCACTCCTGGCTAGAGCCGCATCTACATTGAACTTGACCCATTTTGCTGTGATGGATCCCATTTGTGTCAATGTGCACTACGAGCTCCATGATGAACTTTCTCCCTCTTCTTGGGAATTAGAGCCAATTCTGCAAGGTAAATGTTGATGAAACACAACGTAGATAGTGGAGATTGGAACTCATGCTCATGTATAGCTCTCTTTCTCACCCACCAGACGGCCCATAATGCAACAAGAGCTTTCACATGATCTTCTTTCTTCGTCGTAGTTTGTAGCTTCGCCAGCCATAAGCGTTCATCATCAACATTGATAGCTATCATATGTTCAACAAGTTCCTCGTCAAGCAGAGCCCACACGTACTTTGCCATCCGACAATTTATAAGAGCATGATTTTAGTTGTCCTCGGCCCGGTTACAGGTCGTGCAAATATTGAAATATTTGAGACCATGATATACCGCTGAAACGGACCTCTTCTGCGGGAATTGAGTTCTGCGCTAGTCTCCATGCAAAAAAAATTAAGTCCAGCAGGTATCTTTGCACCCCATGGTCCACATCATTTATTTGTGTTCGCCTTCCGATCAAAACAACAACCTCTCCCTTCTAGCCAGTCCTCTCTTCTTCGTTTTGTCTCGACTAACATCCAATAGGCCGACTGAACCGTGAAAGATCCAAACCTTTCATACTGCCAAGCCTAGCAATCCTCCGAGGAGATTGGCGCCGATGGGATATTCATAATTGCACGCACGTCAATATGCTAAAGGTGCTGGAAACAAACTCCCTGTTCCGTCTTCTCTCTACCCCTTTAATAAGGTCCGCCACCATCTTAGGCGGCTTTGTATATCGAGGATGAACAACACATAGAATGAAATCTTTCGGAATCCAATTGTGGTTTCAAATACTTGTGGTGTTTCTGTTCCCAATTCTTCTAACAAGGCCTTGTTTGAGGACCGCTCTACCTTCTGAAATCGCATGCCAAATCTGAGACGGGTGGGCGCTTAACTCCGAATCCAGAAAATCACAAGCGGGATAGTACACAACTTTTAATAAACGAGCACTTAGCGACTCAATGTCCTGCACCAATCCCCATGCTTGTTTTGCGAGCATTGCCAAGTTGAAAAATTGCGTGTCTCAAAAACCTTGACCCCCATATATTTTGGCATCGTCAAAACATCCCATGATACCCAAGCTAATTTGTTCTCACCACTTTTGCTACCCCACAAGAACTTTCTAAGCGTAGTTTTGGTACTGTAACAAAGTCCTCTAGGGAGTAGGAAACAAGACATAAAAAAGTTGGAATCGCCTGAGCTATTGATTTGATCAATACCTCCGTCCGGACAGCTACTAAACATTTGTCTATCCACCCTTCCAACTTCCCCCAAATGAGATCTTTTATACTCCAAAAAAGTTGGAGTATATTGGAAGTCACCATTAGTTGATCTACCCACCTCTATGGGCAACCCAAGATATTTCTCTGACAACAATTATTTTTGACCTTTAGTATTTCCTTAACCATCGCCCTAGTTTCTCCGGACAACCCCCCCCCCCCCTAAAAAAAGTTTTATTTTATGCGTTGTCTAGAATAGCATCTAGCAGTATTCTCATCTCTGGCTGGTTGAGTAACCGTTGGGCCTACCGGCCTAGGAATAAAAGGCCCATTGGCCTGTTCCGAGTTGACCATCCCATCTAACTCCACATCATGAGAAAACCACTAGTTAAGAGGTACCCCTTTCAAAAATTACTCTCAAACTCCACTCACGACAACAAGTTTGTCAAAACTTATGAACATGGTGTTGATAGGTTTTGATGAACTTTATGCTTTTGTAGATGAAACTTTATGCTTTTGCAGATGAAACTTGTGTTCCTTATATGTCACACCTAACCAGCGGGTTAGTGTGTCCTAGAGCTGGCGGGTGGGCCCAGCCAGCTGGCCAGCCAAGTGGCCGCATGTGTGTGCGTAAAAGGGTGGCCGCCTGTGGCCGTGAGGGGTATGCGTGCGTAGACATTTCTGTACCCAAATCCTTCCTCTGCAATCCATCCTCCTTCTTCCTCTCCAAGTCACTCTCTCCCTCATCCCCCGATCTAGATCCCCTTTCCCTCTCCTCCTTCCCGGGGTGTTACAACTGGTAATCAGAGCCATCCTCCGCCAAAAATTTTCTTCCTTGCTTGATCGGGAGTTGGTAACATCCACCGCGCCGGTGTGGTTTGCTTCGGCGAGCCGCACGAAATCCGTCGCGGGGTTCGACAACCGTTCCGAGCAGGACAACGGCTCCTTCCAAGGCCTCGGCGGCGACGCGGCAAGTTCTCGCCGCCATGGATGAGGGGAACACCAACATCACCAAGATGCTGGAGACGCTGCTCGCCAAAATCGACGACCAGTTAGCGCACGAGAAACAGACCGAGCTCCAGGCCGCCTTCAACGCGCAGATCTCGCAGGAGATGCGCGGCCTCTCGCGGCAGCTTGATCTGACCCAGGCGGACCTCGACCTCACGCGCAAGACGGTGGAGGGATCGGCTTCTCCGTCAGGCTCGGTCACCACGCATCCTCACCAGCACGCGCAACAACAGCAGCAACCTCCACCGCCCCCTCCTCCTCCACCCCCGTCGCCGCGCCCCGTCCCAGATCTGGCACGCCCGTCGTCTTCGCACGCGCGCCTGGGCGACCACCGCCCACCTCTCCTTCCCGTGCCACCACAGGGCGGATTTGTCGCCGCGCCGACCGCGTCTCCGACGGGCTACAACAACAACGACTACCACAAGCCCCCGAAGCACGATTTTCCCAAGTTCGACGGCACGGCGCCATACTTGTGGCTGGATCGCTGCCTCGCCTACTTCGAGCTCTACAAAGTGGCTGCCCACCAGTGGGTCGCCACCGCGGCGCTCTACATCGACGGCCAGGCGGCGCACTGGCTTCAAGCGTTCCGCCAGACGCATCACAACATCACATGGGAGTCTTCACGTCGGCGATTCTGGAGGAGTTCGGCGCCGACGAATTTGAGGTGGTGATGCACAAGCTGCTCCAGCTCCGCCAAACAGGCACAGTCGCCGAGTATCGCGCCGCGTTCGACGAGCAGATGTACCACTTGCTCGCGCTCGATCCGTCGATCAACACCAAATTCTCGTGACGCAGTTCCTCCTTGGCCTGAAGGACGAGCTGCGTGCCCCGGTGCGCCTCCAGGCACCCTCAAGCATCACGCGCGCCTCGGTGCTCGCGCGCATCCAAGAGGAAGAGCTGGGCATGACCCGCGCGCGACCCCGCATCACACCCGTGGGCCGACCACCACCAACAACAACCGCAGCGGCACCGGCACAGCGCACCGCGGCCGCTCCCATTCGCGCCCAAGGAGACGAGTACGTGCGGGAGAGGCAACTACGCGATTTTCGTCGCGCGAACAACCTCTGTTTCAAGTGCGGCGATCGCTACTCCAGAGAGCATTGTTGCGCCCAGCCCGCGCAACTGCTCACGATCAACTGGGAGACCACGGGGAGGTGCTCTCGGACGACACCATCCATGCCATGCAACTGCTCGACGAACCGGGCCCGGTGGCGCAACCCCCTGCCTTGGCCGCGGACGCACCAGAGTGTTGTCTGCTCTCGTCGCAGGCGCTCGACGGCACGGATTCGGCGACGACGATCAGGTTGCACGCACTGGTGGGGAACCAGGTCATGCTCCTGCTGCTTGACTCGGGCAGCACCCACAGTTTCGTCAACAAGGCATTCGTGGATGGCCTCGGTCTCGCCACGGAGGAATTGCCGCCGACCGAGGTGCGCGTGGCCAACGGTGACAAACTCACCTGCAACCGCATCGTGCCTGGCCTCAAATGGTGGATGCAGGGCCACACCTTCGAGACACCCATGCGCGAGCTGGAGATCGGCGCGTACGACGGCATTCTGGGCATGGACTGGCTCGCCCAGCACAGCCCCATGACATGTCACTGGCAAGACAAGTGGGTGAAGTTTCTGCACGACGGCGAAGAGGTCACGCTCCGCGGTGTCCCAACCAAACCGACTACGACGCTCAAGGCAGTCAGTCCCGAGGAGCTGCGCAAGATGATCGCCGGCAACGATGTCTGGGCCATGGCCATGGTGGACACCTGTGGCCCTCCAGCGCGCCAGGTTCGCAAAGGCCCAAGTCAAACACCACTGGCAGACCTGCTCGAGGAATTCGCCGACGTGTTTGCGGCACCACAAGGGCTCCCTCCCCATCGCCAGTACGAACACGCCGTCACACTGGTGGAGGGCGCGGTCCCCGCGAACACGCGCCCGTACCGCTACTCGCCGCTCCAGAAGGACGAGATCAAGCGGCAGGTCAAGGAGATGCTGGATTCCGGCGTGATCACGCACAGCGTCAGTCCCTATGCCGCGCCAGTGTTGCTCGTGAAGAAGAAGGACGGCACCTGGTGATTCTGCGTCGACTACCGTCGCCTCAACGATGCCACGGTCAAGAACAAATTTCCCCTCCCCATCATCGACGAGCTACTGGACGAGCTGGCCGGCGCAGCGGTGTTTTCCAAACTGGACTTGCGGGCGGGCTACCATCAGATCCGGATGCGGGAGGAAGACGAGTCCAAGACAGCGTTCAAGACACATCATGGGCATTTCCAGTTCAGGGTCATGCCGTTCGGCCTCACGAACGCACCTGCCACTTTTCAATGTCTGATGAACGCCATCTTCGGTAAGTATGTCCGCAAGTTCGTCATCATATTCTTGGATGACATCTTGGTCTTCAGCGAGACGATGGAGGAACACTTGGAGCACCTGCGCATCGTCTTCGAGCTGCTCCGAGCGCACCAGTTGTACGTCAAAGAATCCAAGTGCACGTTCGCCTGCAACCACATCGACTACCTCGGCCATGTGATCTCCAAAGAGGGTGTGGCCACGGACAAGGAGAAGACGCAGGCCATGGAGCAGTGGCCAACACCAATGAACGCCACGGAGCTGCGCGGGTTTCTGGGCCTCACCGGCTATTACAGAAAATTCGTGCCGCACTACGGCATCATCGCCAAGCCGCTCACGCAGCTGCTCACCAAGAAGGGCTTCTCCTGGACCGAGCAGGCGCAAACTGCATTCGACATGCTCAAGAGCGCCATGGTCACCACGCCGGTCCTGGCGCTGCCCAACTTCGAGCGCCCGTTCACGATCGAGACGGACGCCTGCGACACGGGCGTTGGCGCAGTGCTGGCGCAAGATGGCCACCCGGTGGCCTACTTCAGCAAGGCGATGGGCGTGCGCAACCAGAAGCTCTCCACCTACGAGAAAGAGTTCCTCGCCGTGATGATGGCCGTCGACAAGTGGCGCCAGTACTTTCAGCGCGGCCCCTTCGACATCATCACGGACCACAAATCCCTCTGCAACCTTACGGAACAGCACCTGGAAACAGAGCTTCAGCGCAAGGCCATGGCGAAGCTTGTGGGATTCCAGTTTCGCTTCCAGTACAAACGCGGGCTGGACAATGGCGCCGCAGACGCGCTCTCCCGCGTGGGCAAGCAATTCGAGGTGGCCGCACTCTCGGCGTGCCAGCCAGCGTGGATGCAGGAGGTGATCAACTCCTACGCCACCGATGCGGACGCACAAGAGCGGCTGCAGCAGCTCGCCCTGCACAGCCCCGACGAGCACGGCTACGAGCTCTACCGTGGCACTATCCGACGCCAAGGGCGCCTCTGGATCGGTGCCAATGCTGCTCTGCGCACCAAGCTCATCATCGTGCTGCACTGCAGCGCCGTGGGAGGCCATTCTGGCAGCACCGCCACCTACCAGCGCGTGCGCAAACACTTCGACTGGCGCGGCCTCAAGCGCGACGTCGACGAGTTCGTGCAGCAGTGTGCGGTGTGCCAGCAGGCCAAGCACGAGCATGTCAAGTCGCCAGGGCTGTTGGCCCCGCTGCCAATTCCGGCCGCGCCCTGGGAGGATCTGACCATGGACTTCGTCGAGAGCCTGCCGCGCTCGGAGGGCTGTGACACGATCATGGTGGTCGTCGACCGCTTCACCAAGTTCGCGCACTTCGTCCCTCTCCGCCACCCATTCAACGCCACGCAAGTGGCGCGAGCGTTCTGGGACAATGTGGTGAAGCTGCACGGCATCCCCTCCTCCATCGTCTCCGACCGCGACAAGATCTTCACCAGTCACCTCTGGCGCGAGCTCCTCGCCGGAGCCGGTACCAAACTGCTCTACTCGACGGCCTACCACCCCCAGACGGACGGCCAGAGTGAGCGCGTAAACCAGTGCATGGAGATGTATCTCCGTTGCGCTGTCCACGACTCGCCGCACAAATGGCGCCACTGGCTGCCCATGGCAGAGTTTTGGTACAACTCCACATTCCACGCTTCTCTTCAGGGTACGCCCTTTAAGGCCCTCTATGGCAAAGAAGCCAATCTGGGCGCAATGGCGTCCTGGGAGGCGTCGACAGCCGCCGGCGAAGAGATGGACTGGGCGGCGCACAACGCGCACATACGCGCCCAGCTGGAGCGCGCGCAGCGTCGATTCAAGAAGAACGCGGACCGCAATCGCACCGAGCGCCACTTCCAGGCAGGGGAACAAGTGCTGCTCAAGCTCCAGCCCTACGCACAGCACTCGGTGGTCAATCGCCCATGCGCCAAGCTCGCGTTCAAGTTCTTCGGGCCCTACAAGATCATCGAGAAGATCGGCTCGCTCGCATACAAGCTCGACCTGCCACCAGAGAGCCAGATCCACCCCGTCTTCCACGTCTCGCAGTTCAAGCCATTCACACCGGACTTCACGCCGGTGTACAGTGAGCTGCCCAAGGTGCCCGACCTCTCCACCACCGGTCTCTCTCCCACACGCGTCCTGGACCGGCGCATGATGAAGCTGGGGAACGCGCCCGTGGTACAGATCAAGGTACAATGGGGAGCTGGGGACTCCGCACCAACGACGTGGGAGAACTACGACGTTCTTCGTCAGCGCTTTCCTTCTGCGGAGCTCTGGGAGGAAGAAGACACTGGCGATGACGTTGAAGGCGAAGAGGGCGATGCACCGTCTTAAGGAGAGAGGAATGTCACACCTAACCAGCGGGTTAGTGTGTCCTAGAGCTGGCGGGTGGGCCCAGCCAGCTGGCCAGCCAAGTGGCTGCATGTGTGTGCGTAAAAGGGTGGCCGCCTGTGGCCGTGAGGGGTATGCGTGCATAGACATTTCTGTACCCAAATCCTTCCTCTGCAATCCATCCTCCTTCCTCTCCAAGTCACTCTCTCCCTCATCCCCCGATCTGGATCCCCTTTCCCTCTCCTCCTTCATGGGGTGTTACATTGTAGTAAACGTGTGCTCTCCTCCATAATGAAATGCACTCCCTAATGATAGTGTAGTTGTACTTTCCACATCTAGCGCATTTGTATTCCACATGTAATGTACTTTTTACTCTCCTATGTAGTGCCCTGTGTGCTTCATGGCAGAGCATAGCTGCTCTCCCCTATTTAGAACATTTAATACCTTTGTTGTCCTTGCATAATGCATATGTGCTTCGTGATGGGAACACAATGATGCTTCACCGCGGGGCTACAACGCACGCTAGAAACACGTACCATTTAAAAAACAGAAAAAATCGGCAAAACAAAACAAACGGGTAAACCCAAAGATCCAAGAGAGTGAAAAACCCAGGCAAAATCAAAATAAAAAGGTTTAAGCGAAACACCCTAATAAGCTGAAGCTCTATGAGTAAAGAGTCGATCATTCCTCAAAAGAATAAAAAATATCCCTAAAAAACTAAAAGGAAAAAAAGAAGAATGAAAAGAAAGGAAACACAACCGTGTACGGCCCGCCAGGAGGGAGATATACAAAGCAGAGCCGGTGATACAACATCACGTTAGGTGCCGTTCCGTGTTACCGGGATAAATCTCCTAGTTTTTTGACCTGATCACAGTACTGAACAGCCTGCGCACTTATTACGACCACCACGACCCGTGCAAGCTAACTCCACACGATCCATGAAACGTCGCGCGCGAACCACAGTACGTGCAGCAGCGCGCATGTGGCCGGCGCTCGGATATCCCGGCCGGCCGGCCTAACGTGAGACTCTGGGGCGCGCGGAGACGGGATGGCGTCCACGGGGAGGGGATCGGGGCAGCAGAGCTGCCCGGAATCACGCCTTCTGCTGCTCGCCGCATGCAGGGGGCCTGCCGGACTGCGGGGGCGGCGGCGGCCGGGAGCGGGTCCGCAGGAGGCTTCCGTCCGATCGGGGCAACGGACGGAGGAGCGATGAATCGTGGGGAGTTGACGCGAACAGGATTCGGCGGCGGCTGATGGATACGCGCGCGTGGATTTTGGGTAAGGCGGCAGGTTTGTTTGTTGACCTGGGAGGCAGGAGGGAGAGGGAGAGCCGTCCCGGGATTAGCAAGAGCTAGCTCGCCACGTATCCTACGTGCCCAACCGAAATAACGGTCCCCGGATTGTTTTTTTTCGAACCACACATATTATATTAAGGGAAATGATTAGATCACCCGACGGAACATGATGCATGGGTCCGCCATCTTTATGGCCGTTGGATCAGATTTTAATGAGATGGCTAAAAGCAATGTTGGGGATATAACTATTAGGTATGACCCGTCCAGGAGGGGCCGGGTTATCCCTATGACGATTCATCACAATGAAGCCCAAAATTATATGGCGGTTCATAGATAGGCTTGGTAGAGGGCCTAGACCCGAAGACGGCTTAAGACCCATAGATATAAACCGCCATGTATGTAAACTTGTATTGTAAGACATGTAAGAAAGGTCATCGAGCCGGACACGTTGTATAAGCCGGCTAGGACTCTGTAGCCCGCTAGGGCGTCAACCCGTGTATATAAGGGGACGACCTAGCGGCGGCTTAGAGCAACTCTAGCAGACCCCGCATTTTGCCGACCTGTAAAATGTGTTTGTAGGTCGAACGGGGGCGGTTACACAGGCCGAAATTTACGGCGGCAGACTAGAAACCGTAAACAAACCCCTAAATTTTAAAAAAAGTTGTTTCGCGCGAGAAATTTAAGCAACAGCTCGCCGAAGCTCGCTCGCATAGATGGTTCTTCTTTGCATAATAAGTTCATACACGCCACATACATACATAAAGGTTAGATATGCTAGATAGGGCCTACGCTACCGCACCACAGCAACAAAATTGAGCGTATCGAAGCTCCTGCGGTAGCTGTCCACCGGCGGTGATCAGTCGGAGTCGGAGGAGTCGGAGTCGAGGTTGACGAAGAGCTTCGCCTGCTCCTCCTTCATCACGCGCAGGTCGGCCTCCTTCGATGCGTGCGCCTGCGATGCCGTGAGGCCCGTCTTAAGGAAGAGCTGCTCGTACTCGAGCTCGCTCCGGATGCGCTCTTCCATCTCCTCCTGATCCCTCGCCGACCGCTCGATGACGACGCGCTCGAGGAGCTCCTCCTGCCCCGGTGGGAGGTAGTCATCGGGTCCGATGACGCCTCGGCGCGGCGGCGCATCGGGCACGGCCTCCTCGAGCCCCCTCTTCACCGGAACGAGCCGCGAGCTCGATGCGCCCGCGGATGAGCACCCCGTGGACCCGTGGCCGGATGAGCTCCCCGCGGACCAGTTGCCGGAGGAGGCGCGGCGGCGACGGGCACGCTCGAGCTCGAACTCGTCGAGCTCGTGCCGGTTGAATGTCGGCGGCGGCCGGGCACCCTGGTTGAGACACCGACGCGCCCACCGCTTGCGCACGGCGTCAGATCTGGCACGGCGGAGGCGCTCCGCCTCATCCCCCGAGTCGGCCATGGTGGTCCAAGGCTCGCCGACGGCGAGAAATCGAGCGGCGCGGTGGGGAATTGGAGGGGAACGCGACGGCGGGAGGATAGGGTTTCGACCTGCATCCGCCCTGCAAACCTGCAGTTATAGTGGCTCAGGGGTTGCGTTTGTGGGCTACGGCAAAAAAAATTACGGGCCGGACACCGATGCGGGCTCTGGTCTGGCCAGAAAAATGGGCCGAGCCCGTATAATCGCCGGAATTATGTGGATTTGCACCGGATGCGGGGTCTGCTAGAGTTGCTCTTAGGACAACAAACAACAGCTCGAGAGCCGGGTCAAGCGTATTCGCTCCCTGCTCATCGAAACCCTAGCAATACTATCTACAAACTGGACTAGGTTTTTACCTTCATTGTAAGGGGCCGAACCAGTATAAACTCTTCGTGTCCTTTGTCGTGATTAACCCCTTTAAACTAAGCTCATTGCGATGGCTCCACAACTAAGTCCTCACACTAGGACATCTGCCGTGACAATTCCACGACAAGCAATGTATTACCTAAGACTAGTTTTTACAACTGAGTCGTTGTTGCGATTTCTCCCACCGCAACAACTGATCTGTTGCGGGATCTAAATCTAAATCCCCTCGACAGCAGCCACCGCCCGTGCTCCTCCAAAGCACCCCGATGCGCCACCGTTGTCGTTGGTGAGCACCCCGTCGCGCCACCGTCAAGCACCCCTGCTAACGCCGGCGAGCACGCGCTCCGCCGTCGCGGTTGTCGGCCGCCGGCGAGCACACGCTCCACCGTCGCGGTCGTCGGTCGCCTCCACCACCATCAACCCTCTCTCCTCCTCCCTCTTCTCTTCTTCATCCAGCCGTGACGTCGTTGACGCTAGCGAGCACGCGCTCTGCCGTCGCGGTCGTCGGCCGCCTCCACCACCACCAACCCTCTCTCCTCCTCCCTCTCCTTGATCGGCGCCACCCACTCCTGCTGCTGCCGGGTGATGAAGAAGATGACCTCCGCCCACTTCTACAACATCACTGATGTTGCAAAAAAAATGTGCAACAAGACCGTTGTTGCAAAAAAAAATCGCACCAAAACCTCTGTTGCAAAAAAATATCCGCAACAACACCTTTGTTGTAAAAAAATCCACAACACAACCTCAGTTGCAAAAAAAATCTGCAACACAACCTTAGTTACACAAAAATTCTGCAACACAATCTCTGTTACAAATGTTTTCGCAACAAGGCCTTTGTTGAAAAGTTGAGAAAAGAAATTCACCCCGCTAGATTTGTGTTAGATTCGACGACTCGCGAGGCAGCAGATCTTTTAAAAAATCCGCCGGCCGACGCCTAGCAACCCCCTTATATTAATCAATAAAACATACTAGTACAAACTATCAGAATAACCGGGACATGACAGATGTCTAGAAAACTTTGCAGAAAGAACTCCACACAAATTTTTTTTACAAATAAATCTATTGGAGCCTCTGCAAACAACCAAATCTGCAATAGCCGTCAACCACCCGTGCTGTTGAGACGCACACCGGGGAAAGAGGCAGAGCACCAGCAAATCAAAATCCAGGCCAACGCCATACCTTGTAGGCGTTGTGAGCCGAAGACCAGACCTGTAGAATAGGCGCTTGACGATGTGGCGTGTCGACCGAGAATGTTCCACATGCCAACCTGGATTCAGATCTAACGCATTTCGCCGCCGTTGACGGAGAAGAACGCCAAATCTGCAGTCGTCGGGCCACCAACCCTATACCAGCATCAATTTGTCTCACTTATCGGCGCCGCTATGAGAGACGACAACATCCAGACACAAGAAACATAAGGCCTATCAGTCCGAATGAACGGCAAGCAGACGAGACCATCGGCTCAGGCGTCGCCGAAAAGAAGATCGCTGTGGTGAGAAAGAGGCCGAGGCCACATTATTCGATGCAACATCAATCTCACCAAATTGGTACTACTAAACGAAAACAAAGCCCTAAATCAGTGGAACAACAGGAAAGGAAACACCATCCCACCCCTCTCCAGCAGCCGTCGAAGCAGCGGACGAAGAGGGGTCGGGATCTGGCCTCACCGACGGGCAATAACTGCCGCTTCTATCGTCTCAGAACAGAGCAAAGCGGTACTACAAATTCCCCGGGATTGTATTGTGTACGTGGGTATCACTGAAATAAATTTAGAACACTGTAGATTTGAGATTGACATGAATGGGTGTTGTATGAACTTTAAATCACGTTGGAGTGCATGCACGCTAACCAAAAACTGGTTCCAGCCTATGGTTATTTACTCATTTCACTGGCTATCTATTACTCCCTCAGATTTCAAAATAGATGACTCAAATTTATATTAATTTTGTATTAAAGTTAGTATAAAATTAGGTCTTCTATTTTGGAACGGAGGAAGTACATCTAATACAGAACAAATAGTCAGATTAAGTTTAGTGAGGCTTGCAAGTGCCAATTTGATATGGTCCCGATCGATCGAATTAAGGATCGAACAGGTGAGCTCCACACAAAGTACCCGCCCTATGTACTACTACCGCTAGCTAGGTTTCTAGGTACGTGCCAGTTAAGTAAATATGTAGCTAATTGCATTTCAAATGGACATAACATGTTGACTTTAGCCATGTGCCACAATCCAACGGAGGCACTGAGATCCGTCTGCATGCATGCATGTGGATGCTCACGGAGCCACAGGCCACCGCTTTGCTGCCTATAAATAGAGCACATCCATACGCCCAACATAACACACACCATTCCTCATAGCAACTTGCAAGCCTCACTAAACTTGCAAAGCCCACGACTCGTAGCAACTTTAGCCATGGCTTCCAAGCTCCAGCTCCTGCCCTCCTTCATTGCCATTGTGGTTCTCGCGGCGGTTATCCACCCTTGCGCATCCGTTGAGTTTCACCGCAAGCTCGCCAGTTGGTCTAATGCCGGCGCGACATGGTATGGCGCTGCTAATGGCGCCGGGAGTGATGGTATGCATACTTCCCAAACTGATGTATGATAAGTTAAGCTAGAATCTTTGATGAAAAAAGTATGTAGTCAAGCTAGCATCGATCATAGTTCACGGTTTAGCATCATATGTACCGTTCTAATTTACATACATATACAGGTGGGGCGTGCGGGTACAAGGGTGCCGTCGACCAGCCACCGTTTTCGTCCATGATCGCCGCCGGCGGCCCTTCCCTCTACGCCTCTGGCTTGGGCTGTGGATCTTGCTACCAGGTGCACGATCAGTGTCCCCTATGAAACAGACTGAAAACTATACCAGGTCTCGCATGCATGTGTGGTTTGTGACCTTTTGTCGTACGTAACGTGTTAATCTAGGTGAAATGCACTGGTAACGCCGCGTGCTCGAGCAGCCCGGTGACGGTCGTCATCACGGACCAGTGCCCCGGCGGCCCTTGCTTGGAAGAGCCGCACTTCGACCTGAGCGGGACGGCGTTCGGTGCCATGGCGAAGCCCGGCCAGGCCGACCAGCTGCGTGCTGCCGGCGTCCTCCAAATCCAGTTCACCCGGTACGCCCGCATCAGCGCACACTCTAACACTGCCCCGCTTGAAACGGCCAGGGTGCTACACGCCACATGCACCTCACGCACCGTTGGAACACACCTAATGATTATTACCTTTGTCACCGTAGATAGACCACGGGCCGGCACATGTACTGTTTTCCATGCATAACTGCGATGCATCGATCGAGCTGTGTCCTTGATGATCCTCCGTGGTAATAACTGGTTTTTCATTACTCCGCATGTGATTTACAGCGTGCAGTGCAACTGGGCTGGAGTGAAGCTAACCTTCATCGTGGACGCCGGCTCGAACCCGAACTACTTCGCCGTGCTCATCCAGTACCAGAACGGCGACGGGGACCTCTCGGCCGTCGACCTCATGCAGAGCGGTGCCGCGGCGGCATGGGAGCCCATGCAGCACTCGTGGGGCGCTGTCTGGAAGCTCAACGCCGGGTCGGCCCTGCAGTCGCCGCTCTCCCTCCGCCTCACGTCCAGCTCTGGCAAGAAGCTCGTCGCCAGCAACGTCATCCCCCTCGGGTGGAAGGCCGGCTCTGCGTACCAGTCGGCGGTCAATTACTAATCCGTATGGGTTTTCTATATATACTTGTATTGGATTGCATGCACGAGATGGTGCAACATGCATGCAACCTATGTACTGTGTGTGCGTGTGTGCGTGTGTTCGATGTGTAGCGCGCAGTGCTACTAGGAAGAACTGAAATAACGGCGGCGAGACGGCCGTTGAGGAGGAGGCGCTGCATGGGTATGGTTCTCCCCTGTTGGCCGTTTAGTCAATGTTTATGTGGACGTGTAAAACATGTAATGACAGCTCGGTGCACTCTATCAGTGCCTAATACGTTCAATATATATGGAGTTATGTTAATGCATGTGTTGGGCTAAGTCCCTCCACATGGAGGTGTGTTGGCAGCCCAACATCAGCCCATAAGTCCAACACATATAAGCCGTTGATCCTCGCTGCATCCAATGGTTGAGAATGCTTTCAAGTGAAGTGAAGCAAGGAGAAAACCCTAGCCACTACACCCCTGCTGATGGCGGTTGTCATTCGTGAGAGTGAGAGAGAGAACACACAAGAGAAAACACAACCTGAGAGAGAGGAAGAAGTAGAAGTAGAGGTTCTGTCCAGATTTGCTGCATCTGACTAGACAATGTTCAAGCTGGTGATTGGAGGCTCAAACATGTTTGGATTGACCCCAAACTTGGTGAGCTCGTTCCTTACTTTGAGTACTTCAATCTGGTTAGCTGGTTTAAGGATTGGGTCAGTGGAGTATCATATTTGAGAGTGGTTTTGTCAGCTCTGACTGCTGCAGTTTCAGAACAGAGTAGTTTTAAGAGACGAACAGTTTGGGTAGGCAAATGATGTCCGACTGAGCTGAAATTTGGAGGGGATGTCAAGAACTCATGTGTCTACTTGTATGCCAAATTTGATGTTGTTTGGTTGAGCGGTTTAAGAGCAATTTGTAAAACACTGAAGGATACAGAAGTTGTGTAAACTCAGCTTTGCTGAAATCTTGCCTCTTGTGGCTGTTGTTGCTGTTGCCGGTTGGCAACGTGGAGAGTGTGTTGTAAATCTCTCTAGAGGTTCTAGAGAAGACTTTGTACTCATCATTCTCATAGTGAAGTTGCATGGACCGGTCGGTCCACAGCCGTGGTTTTTTACTCCTCAAGTTGAGGAGGTTTTTCCACGTTAAATCATGTGTCACATGTGCATGTTGTTTGTGTTATTCCGCTGCTTACTTGTTGGTTGAAGCTGTCCTCAAAGTTCATTACAAGTGGAGGGGGATGTGTAGTGTGCATATTTACCGTGTCGGTGAATTTGTTCAGCGCATTGTTGTTGTCCAGCCCCAACAAAGTGGTATCAGAGTCTTGGTTTGCTTGTGCAAATTACTGAGTTTCTTGTGGTGAAAGATGGAAGTGAATACCAGCAGGATGATATCGTTGAATGCTACAAATTATCAAGCATGGAAGGGCAAGATGAAGGACTTGTTGTATGGGAAATAATACTGGAAGCCAGTGTTCTCCACTGAGATGCCGGAGGGCATTGAGGAAGGTCAGTGGAAGGTACTTCATTGCCAAGCTTGTGGGTTCATCCGGCAATGGGTCGATGGCAATGTTTTGAACCATATCATTGATGAGACACATGCACACACCTTATGGCAGAAATTGAAAGAGTTGTTTTTCCGGAAAGAAGGTACAAACAAGATGTTCTTGATCAAACAATTGATGTGCTTGAGGTACAAAGAGGGCATTCTAATTGCAGATCATGTGAATACATTCCAAGGCATTATAAATCATCTTTCTTCAATGTGAATAACATTCGAAGATGAAGTGAGAGCTTTGCTGCTACTAGGCTCATTACCGGACAGCTGGGAGACCTTTAAGGTCACGGTTTGCAATTCAACACCTAATGGAGTTGTCACTTGGAATCTTGTGAAAACCAGGGTACTAAATGTAGAGTTCAGAAAGGTGGCTGAAGCTAGTTCTTCCTCACATTCAGAGATGTTGGTCACTTAGTCCAGGGGGAGAAGTAAGAGCAGAGGTCCAGGTAAAGGGGCAGAAAGAGGTAGGAGCAAATCAAAAAGTAAGTATGCTGATTATGAGTGTCATCACTGCCATCAGAAGGGCCACATTAAGTGGCAATGTGACAAGTGGAAGAAAGACAAAAAGAAGAAGAAGAAGCAAGATCAGAAGCAAGTTGACAGTGATAGTGACATAGAGGGCAACCGAGTTACCGCAGTAGAAGAGGACATCATGCTTGTTATGCATGAAGAAAACGAGGGTAGATTTGGTTCCACTGTTGAGGAGAAGATCATTGTTGTTTCTGATGAAACCGCCAACCTTGTGGATGGTGACGAGATGATTTGGATACCGAACAGCGGTGCTACCATTCATGCTACATCTCGCCGAGAGCTCTTCACTAACTATATATCAGGTGATTTTGGTGTTGTGAAGATGGGAAACAATGACAAAGCAGCCATCATTAGAAAAGGAGATGTGCATTTGGAGACCGCAAATGGTACAAGGTTAGTCCTCAAATCTGTGAGGCATGTCGAGGCACTTCGTCTCAATATTATCTCGGTTGGTTTGCTTGATGGAGATGATTACTTGAGCAGTTTTGAAAAAGGGCAGTACAGGCTCACCAAAGGCAACATGATTGTTGCAAGAGGTAAAATGGTCTCGGTGTTGTATCATGTTCATGCTAAGCTTTTTAGTGCTTCTGTCAATGCACTAGAGAAGGATGATCATTATGCTCTATGGCACAAGAAACTTGGGCACATGAGTGAGAAGGGGATGACAGTGCTAGTGAAGAAAAATTGTTGAAGGGTGTGAAAGGAGTTCACATCAAGAAATGTTCAGATTGTCTAGTAGGGAAGCAACACCGAGTTGCCTTCAAGACTCCACCTCCTCACAAGAATCCTGAGAAGCTGGACTTGATACATTCCGATGTTTGCAAAATGTTGGTAAGATCTCTTGGTGGTGCTAAGTACTTTGTGACTTTTATTGATGACTTTTCCAGAAAAGTTTGGACCTTCACTTTAAGGACCAAAGATCAAGTACTAGGTGTATTCAAGCAATTCCAAGCCTCGGTTGAGAGAGAAACTAAGAAGCAGATCAAGTGCATTCGCACTGATAATGGAGAAGAGTACATTGGGCCATTTGATGTATATTGCAAGCAGCAAGGTATTAGGCATCAATTACTCCCTCGAAGTCACCATAGCTGAATGGTCTTGCTGAGAGGATGAACAGGACAATTGTGGAGAGAGTTAGATGCTTGTTGTCAAGTGCAAAGCTATGCAAACACTTTTGGGGTGAGGCTTTGATGACTGCAGTTTATCTTATTAATCTCTCACCAAGTTATCCTTTGCAGGGAGATGTTCCTAATAGGGTCTAGTGTGACAAGGACGTCTCATATGACCACCTGAAGATTTTTGGGTGCAAGACCTTTGTTCATATTCCTCAAGATGAAAGGTCAAAGCTTGATTCGAAGACACGGCAGTGTATCTTTCTTGGCTATGGTGGTAATGAGTTTGGCTACAAGCTGTTTGACCCTATAGCAAGGAAAGTTGTGAGAAGCCATGATGTTGTGTTTGTTGAAGACCAAACAATTAAGGATATTGTGAAGACAAAGGGGTAGGTTCCTCCTCAGCAGCAGCAAGACATGATTGATTCTGACCCAGTTCCTACAGCTCCAGCTCCCGTGCAAGTTGAAGCAGATGCAGAAGATGTACATGGTGGTGCAGGTGAAGAAGATGCTCCCCAGCAGTAGCAACAAGAATATGATGCTGAAGTTGATGATCCGGATTAGCAAGAAGCACCAGCACCAGAAAGTCCACCAGCTGCTCCACTCAGAAGATCCAACAAGGCTCGAATTCCTTCCAGCAGGTATCCCTCAGATCAATACGTGATGTTATTATCTGACGGTTCAGAACCTGAATGCTTTGCAGATGCAATGGAAGATGAGCACAAGGAGTGGAAAATGCTATGCAAGAAGAGATGAATTCCTTGCATAAGAATCATACTTATGAGTTGGTGAAGTTGCCCAAAGGTAAGAAAATTTTGAAGAATAAATGGGTCTACATAATCAAGCAAGAAGAACACACATCACATCCAAGGTACAAGGCCAGGCTAGTTGTAAAAGGATTCGGCCAGAGAAAAGGCATTGACTATGATGAGATATTTTCTCCGGTTGTGAAGATGACATCCATAAGAGTAATCCTTAGCATGGCAGAAAGTCTCAACTTGGAGGTTGAGCAAATGGATGTAAAGACTGCATTCCTTCATGGTGAGTTGGAGGAAGAAATATACATGAAGCAACCTGAGTGGTTTCTTGTGAAAGGCAAAGAAGACTATGTGTGCAAACTGAAAAAAAGTCTCTATGGCCTGAAATAAGCACCAAGACAATGATACATGAAGTTTGAAACTATCATGGGGGAGCAAGGCTACAGGAAGTGTAGCTCAGATCATTGTGTGTTTATTCAGAGGTTCTCAGGTGATGATTTCATCATATTATCGCTCTATGTTGATGATATCCTGATTGTTGGTAAGAATGTCTCTAGTATTGCTAAGTTGAAGAAGGAGTTGAGCAAATGTTTTGCTATGAATGACTTATGTCCAGCAAAGAACATTCTCGGAATGAGAATTGAGCGAGACAGAAATTGCAACAAGTTGTACTTGTCTCAAGAGAAGTATGTTGAGAAGGTACTTCAGAAGTTCAGGATGGAAAATTCTAAAGTTGTGAGTTGTCCACTAGCAGCCCATTTCAAGTTGAGCTGAAAGCAATGTCCTACCACTGATGAGCAGAAAAAGAAAATGCATCATGTTCCTTATGCTTCAGCGGTTGGAAGTTTGATGTATGCTATGGTGTGTACAAGGCCTGACATTGCTCATGCGGTTAGTACTATGAGCAAATTTATATTCAATCCAGAAAGACCTCATTGGTAAGCCTTGAAGTGGATTCTGAGATATCTTCGGGTAGCACAAATCTGAAACTTTGCTTCGGTGATGGTGAGGCCAAGCTGATTGCTTTTTCAGATTCTGACATGACTGGAGATGTTGACAGAAGAAAGTCTACTTCAGGTTATTTGGTTACCTATGCAGGGGGAGCGGTGTCATGGCAAAGCAGGCTGCAAAAGTGTATTGAATACAACTGAAGCTGAATTTATGGGAGTAACAGAGGCGAGCAAAGAGCTATTGTGGCTGAAACGGTTGGCTTGTGAGCTTGGTTTTAAGCAAGACAAATATGTGTTATTTTATGACAACTAAAGTGCTATCCACTTAAGTAAGAATGCAAGCTTTTATTCAAGGTATAAGCGTGTAGAGGTCCGTTATCATTTGATTCGAGATGTGTTGTATTCCAAAAAAATGCAACTTGAGAAGGTTCACACCGATGACAATGGGGCTGATATGTTGACTAAAGTGGTGACATGGCTGCCGGAAGGCAGTGAGACCCTCCATGATGTCGGGGGGGGGGGGGTTTGTTGGGCTAAGTCCCTCCACATGGAAGTGTGTTGGCAGCCCAACATCAGCCCATAAGTCCAACACATGTAAGCCGTTGATCCTCGCTGCATCCAACGGTTGAAAGTGCTTCCAAGTGAAGTGAAGCAAGGAGAAAACCCTAGCCAATCCATCCCTACTGGTGGCGGCTGCCATTCGTGAGAGTGAGAGAGAGCACACAAAAGAAAACACAACCTGAGAGAGAGGAAGAAGTAGAAGCAGAGGTTATGTCCAGATTTGCTGCATCTGACTAGATAGTATTCAAGCTGGTGATTGGAGGCTCAAACGTGTTTGGATTGACCCCAAATTTGGTGAGCTCGTTCCTTACTTTGAGTACTTCGATCAGGTTAGCTGGTTTGAGGATTGGGTCAGTGGAGCATCAGATTTGAGAGTGGTTTTGTCAGCTCTGACTGCTGCAGTTTCAGAACAGAGTAGTTTTGAGAGATGAACAGTTTCGAAAGATAAATGATGTTCGATTGAGCTGAAATTTGGAGGGGATATCCAGAACTCATGTGTCTACTTGTCTGCCAAATTTGATGTTGTTTGCTTGAGCGGTTTAAGAGCAGTTTGCAGAACACTGAAGGGTACAGAAGTTGTGTAAACTCTGCTTTGCTGAAATTTTGCCTCTTGTGGCTGTTGTTGCTGTTGCCGGTTGGCAACGTGGAGAGTGTGTTGTAAATCTTTCTAGAGGTTTTAGTGAAGACTTTGTACTCATCATTCTTATAGTGAAGTTGCGTGGACCGGTCGGTCCATAGCGGTGGTTTTTTACTTCTCAAGTTGAGGAGGTTTTTCATGTTAAATCCTGTGTCACATGTGCATGTTGTTTGTGTTATTCCGCTACTTACTTGTTGGTTGAAATTGTTCTCAAAGTTTATCACAAGTGGAGGGGGCTGTATAGTATGCATATTTGTCGTGTCGGTGAATTTGTTCAGCGCATTGTTACTGTCCAGCCCCAACATGCTGTGATGTGTGCCAGTGTATGTTTAATTTTGTTTATCCATGCATGTTCCTAATCAATATACAACCCTAGAGTTCAAAATTTATTTTTTATTTTTTAGAACTATTTATTTTTCTTAACTAGAGATCGACAATATTGAAAATGTCTGGAATGGTACAAGGCGACAAAGGGTGCAACAATCAAGTTACATCCAACTAAAAAAATCAAGTTACATCAGTTTGTATGACCAGTTCGCCAGTTCGGTCAGGATGGGCCGTTTTCTTAGTCTCAAATTCAAAAAAAATGTTTAAAACATGTATTTTAAATATGTTAGTAATGTATAAAAAAATTTCAGTGTGTATAAAGAAATGTTAAAAAATGTAGAACGTGTGTTAAAAAAGTTAGACAAGTATTGAAAAAAGGGAAAAAGATATAAAATACAAAAAGACAACGAAAACACAAGAAAAGCATAAAGAAAACACAACAAATGAAAGGAAAAGAAAAAACAATGAAAACTATATAAAAGCGATGAAAGTTGTAATGAAAAAACAAAATAATAACAAGAACATTGTAAAACGAGACCAGTCCAGGGTTTTTTTCTGAGGCAAAGAAGAAAAAGAAACCAACGTATAGCTCGCTCGCTACTCACGAAGTGAAGAAACAGGCCAGCCCAGTAATGACGCGATGGGAAAAACCCTTGAGGCAAAACTACGATAAGACTCGCAAAATGCGTGAAATAGCTCTGGCGACGAGAAGGTACTCCATCTTGTAGTAGGCAAGTCGCTTTTTATGGTTTTTGGTTTTCTTTTCTATTCAATACATGTCTTTTTTTCATACACGTTGGACATTTTTTATATACATCTGGAATTTGTTAGACATTGATTTTTTTTGAAAGATGTGATGAACATTATTCCAAATACATATTATGAAATGTTTTTTAAAGGGTCGGAACATTCATTTTAAACCTTTTGGACATTTTTTTATATTGTATAAACACTTTTCAAATTTTACGAACATATTTTCGAAACCATGAACATTTTTTGAGTGGAAGAAATCATTTTTTAAACATTACGAGAATAGTTTTGAAACTAGTGAATATTTTTTAAGTATGATGTACATTTTTTTATTGCTATGAAACATTTTGTTTTAATTATGCGAACAGATTTTTACATTATTAAATGTTTTAAAATAGCAAAAATATTTTATTTAAAATCTGTAAACATTTGCTAAATGCTACAAACATTTTTTGAATGCTATCAACATTTTTCTAAAAGTTGCACAAACAATTGACACGCGTGGAGCACTATTCTGATTAGCGATTTTCTTCTGTTTCTTATCCTTAAGTTTTTCAATCGTTTTTCCTCTGAAAAAACTAGCTGTTGAACTTAAAAACAATGTACATGAAATTTAGAAAATGTTCTAAAATTGAAAAGGTGTGTATTTTCTGACCCCTTTTTGTTTACTCTAATTTTCGTTTAGTTTTGAATTTGTGTTGCTTTTAAGTTTTGTATTTTTGTTGCAGTTGCACTTTTTCCGCAATTGCACTTTTCTTACATAATTGCATATTTTAATACACTTGTACTTTATTGATGGGACATAAAAATGACTCCAACTTCATAAAACTTGAAGGCCTCTTTGATTGGCATGATTCTAAAAATGCAGGAATAGGAAAAACATAGGGTTAGAACGTCATGCTCATGTCAGTCCTATAGGATTTCGGTTTGTTTGGCACCATCATAGGAAAAATGAAGAATTCATTCAAAGAGGTTTGATTGGATGCTGTAAATCCTATGGGAAGTAGTTAAAAGAAATGCTTAGGAAAAATTCCTATAGGATTCAATCATATGAATCAAACAATCAATATAGGAAAAAAATATTTGGATTCTAATCCTCCAAAATTTCTATGAAAATTCTTTGAATCAAAGGAGCCCTGAGGGTTTGCCCTCCACGCATGGAAAGTATTCAAAATGCCTAGCATGGGCCGAATGGTGCAACAATTAGGTTGCGTCAGTTTGTATGACCAATTGGCTCAAGAGGGGCCGTTTGAGATTTGGGGCGTTGGTGGAACTGGGCGTCGGTGGCAGCCTGATGGTCGAAGGCGAGTATGTCATGGCACCAGACGCCGAGACGGTGTTCGTTGCAGGATAAAGTGGGGAGGGTGGGCTGACGGGCGTGGTGGGCAAGGAGGAAACTGCGGCTCGTCGTGGACGGCGCGACAGCGGAGGAGAGATTTGGGGTCGAGTAGGGCGAGGATCTTCCAGATGACGATCTCATCCGGGAGGCCGAGGAGGAGAGGCCTCCTCCGCGGCTGTGAACTTGGGGCCTCCATCATGGTCGGCGGTTGTGAAAACGAATTGTGATGGCGGCGGCCGTGAGGGGAACGAAAAGATCTTTCGGCTAGAAATAAGATCCTACACTATCATATCTTTCTTAATAATCATGATACTTAACATCCCCCTACACTCGCAATGGCAGCGACGCAGACAGTGAGACTGGAGAAGAATCTGAAGGTAAGCTGACGGACATCTCCCCATAGCCGTAATGGTCGATGCATCATGGAAGTTGTGGCTGGAGTGAAAATCGACGAGGTTGCTCAAGCAAGGCGGTGGCCCTTTTCGCCGTTGTTGAGGTAGCCAAGAGCGTGGGTGGTGTAGCCGTGGTCGATGCCGAGTCGGGGTGGCCGATGTCGAGGTAGTTGTCGTGGAGCCGCGGGGGCAAGGAGGCGCCGAGTTAATCATGGGCACAGTGGTGTCGAAGTAGTGATGTGCCGGGAAGAAGATGTTGTTGACGAGGCGTCGCGTCGGGTTTGCCAAGCCCGGGACACGTTGTGGATGAAGGCACGCGTCTGTGTTGCCAGAACCGGGCATGCGTAGACGGACGAAGTCGGTATTGACGATGCGCCACTCCAGGCTTGCTAGGCATGGGGACACATCATGGACGAAGGCACGTGTCGATGTTGGCAGCACCGGGCATGCGTAGATGGGAACCAACACGAGTTGTACACCATGTCGAGGGGGCTAGCAGAGAAGGACGCGACGACGGTTGCGGCGCCAGTCGACGCGAGGCTGATGTCGCCCGCGGTGGTCGGAGTAGATGAAGTGGCCTAGGAAGATGATGTTGACGTTGAGGATGAGCTGGTGCTGGACGAAGATGAAGTGGGATGGACGGCTGCATGGCTTAGGTGTGCGAGCGGCCTGACGGCGGCGGTGGTGGAAGGTTAGGAGCACGGCGGCAATGGTCGAAGTAGGCGAGGAAGAGCCCGATAGCGTGACGAAGATCGACGCAGACGGTGACGTTCCCGTGCCAAGGGAGCCTGCGCAGCGCATACCACGTGGAAGTCGACGCGCGGGGACAGCGGAGGGGATCGCGCACCGCGGTGCTACGGCCCGAAGGAGCGACACAATGGAAATGCGCGGGTCGGGGTGACGGCGGGAAGACCTCAGGGCCGTGGTGTTGACCATCTGTCGCGCTACTACGGCCAAAGGGCCGAAGCAGCGGCAACGCGCGGGTCGGTGCGGCCGCGGGGAGAATGACGGGGTGGCGGCACTGCGGCCTGACGGGGAGACGCGGTGGCAGCCCATTGCTCGATAGGTGGAGGGGCACGCTGTACTCGGGCACAACCTTCACATGACCTGCGGATGGGCATGCAACACGGGTGGAGCGGATCGCGGCAGGCGGGTGATCAATCCGATCGCACACAAGGTCGGGGGCGCTGCTCGGTGATGATGACGGTGAAGCGGGGTGGTCAAACGACCAAGACGACAACGGCCGGCGGGGAACAGCGTGTGGAAGAGCGCGTCCAGCGCCTGAGCAGCCAACGCATCACCGACGAGGCCGACGAGTCCATGGCAGTTGGCGAGGGGGTCGAAGCAGCTGACAGGCCCGAGGCAGCCGGCAAGGTGGCTAACGCAGCCAGCAGCCGGCAGCGGAGACGGTGGGTGATGCAGGAGTCCTGTTGGGAGCATGGTTGCGACGGCCGTGACAGGCCGGTTGGGCGAAGTAGAGGCCGGGTAGTCGCATCAGTGTCGGAGTAGAGGTGTAGGGTCAACGGCAGTAGCGGGCGACGCAAATCGATCTTAGTTTGGAAAATCAAAAATAAAAACGCCGATCAAGATAACCGGCGGGAGAGAAGAACTCGGATCAAAGGATCAAGAAAAAGAATCTAGGGCAGCAAGTCAACACGACCGGCGAACGAACCCTAGGTACAGGCGGCGCGGCCCTGGTGGCGGTCATCAAGACCGACCGCCCCGGGGGCGGCGTGGAGCGGAAGCTGCTGCGGCTAGGGTTTGGATCGGTTAGACTGATACCATATTAGAAGGGATAGAGGGGGATTGGTGGAATCAATGTTTATTGCTCATGATACTCAATATCATTCAATCCTATGAATGAAACAATCAACATAGAAAAAAAATCTTAGGATTCTAATCCTTCAAAATTTCTATGAAAATTCTTTTTTCTAACACATTCTATGAAAATTCTTTCAATCAAAGGAACCTTGAGGGTTTGCCCTCCACGCAAAGTATTGAAAATGACTGGCATGGGCCGAATGGTGCAACAATTTTTTTTGAGCATAATCTGTATCCTTTATTAAGAATGAACAGTCATTGGAATACAGATAATATCGGGCATAGATGAAAGTCACACATGGCGCCCGGGAGGGAGGGATGCGGCAGCCTTAGCTAAAGCATGAGCCTCTCCATTATGTTTTCTGCTCTCATGGATAAACTCTACTGCCTTGAAAGCTCTTCTCTGATACTTGATATCTTGCAGAATTGGGAAAAACTTGCATGGGAAGTCATCCTTGATCCTTGTCACCACTTCTAGGCAATCTGTGGCCACACAAATGGACTGGACTTGTAAGTCTGTAGCGAGCGCTAGCGCCTTGCTACAGGCTTGTGCTTCGAGTATCACCGGATCCAGGAGGCCTTCGACAATGATCGCTGAAGCCCCAAGGTAGTTCATGTTTCTGTCTCGACACACTACTGCGGAAGTGCCCTTGTCGCCAATCTTGGAGAAGCCTTCGTCAGCACTAATCTTGGTATCGTGCAGTTCTGGCGGTAGCCATGCAGACCGCATCGGCTGTCGTGCGCCCGTAGTTACATGCGAGTCCCTGGGCATTGCATGCATGCCCCTGGATATTGCATGCAAGTCCTTCGATTGCGCGTGCAGGTCCTTCGTGCGCCCCCCCCCCTCTCTGGGATTTGATCAAGCTCCGCCATGAACTTGGTGATGAAAACATGGGTACTGAGGGGGCTCTGGAACTGCTCGTCATGGATAGCTCAGCGTCTCGCCCACCAGATTGCCCACATCGCGACAAGCACCCGCGCCAGGTCCGCCATGGGAAGGGTATCCACTAACCAAAACATCCATAGCTTAGCATCATCCGTCCGATTAGAGATGATTGTTTCAGTGATTTCTTCATCAGCGAGAGCCCATACACACTGAGCCATATGGCAATCAAAAAGAGTGTGACGCCACGTATCCACCGCCGCGTGACAGATAGAGCATTCAACGGAGTCGGCCATGCTTCTGTGTTGTCGAACAGCCCCCGCGGGTATAGAGGTTTTGGCAAGTCTCCACGCAAAGACACGTACTTTTGAGGGAACCGCTGCTCCCCAAAGTCTGGCCCATGAACGACTATCGGTTGTGACGTTGGAGTGACTGTCATTGTGCTCCATCCAATCTGTACGTTGTTGTTTTGTCGCTGCCAGCAATTTGTACGCTGAACTCACAGTGAAGATCCCTCTCCTCTCGTAATGCCACGACCAGAAGTCAACCTGAACCTTGCTGCTAAGGGGGATGTTGAGGATTGCCTCCACGTCCATCGCGTACATATGTTCATCAAGCACTGCACGGTTCCAGGTGTGGGTGACCGGGTTTATAAGCTCAGATACCTGTTGAGGAGGATTCTGAGATTTTGGGCTAACCGGCCGGAGTTTGAAGTCGCGGGGGACCCAGTTATCGTGCCAAATGTTGGTACCATCCCCTGATCTGATGCGTTTTAGAAGGCCGAGATTTAGTGCATCCCGCCCCTCAACGATAGACCGCCAAACTTGTGATGGGTTCCTCCCCACTTCTACGTCAAGGATTGAAGAAGATGGATAGTATACCGCTCGCAGAATCCGGTCGCTGAGAGAGTCCGGCTGGGTCAGAAGCCGCCAGGTTTGCCGGGCAAGTAGTGCCAAGTTGAAGAGCTCAATTTCTCGGAAGCATCAGTTTGTATGATCAATTGGCTCAAGATGGGCCGTTTGAGTGTTTGACCCCCCACGTGCACATATATGGACGCAATCACGCAACTAACCCGGCCGGATGAGTCCTCTTTACCCAAAATCTCCGTCATCACAGGATCCGCCGCTCCGGCTCAGTTGACCCCGGTGCATGCATGTATGCGCACCCTCTCCCTAAACCTCAGTAGTCGCCGCCACGTTCGCCTCCATAATTCGTGTGTGCACGACTAAACGTATTCGCTCCCACGTTTATAACTCCTAAACCCTCCTATATATACCACCCCTAATCGCACTAGTCCAGCAAGCAACACCGAGTTCTTCGTAGTACCACTCAACAAACCTAGCTAGCCCCTTGGTTTTCTGTCTCCTGACTGAGAAAATCATCAATGGCTAGTCCAGGCACATTGCTGCTGGCGACGGTGCTCGTCATCCTATCAATTTTCGTAAGCCCCATCTCCGGCTACTGGAAGCCGAGCCGCACCCGCACCAGGCGCCCTAGCAGCCGCCGGTCCTGGTCCTCCGGCGGCGCGACGTGGTACGGCAGCCCCTACGGCGCCGGCAGCGACGGTAAGTCTCTCGTACATGTACAGAGTATAAACACTTGTCGGACTGAGACTTACTCTTTTTCCGTGGGCGAAATGCAGGTGGCGCGTGCGGCTATCAAAGAGCCGTCGGCCAGCACCCGTTCTCGTCGATGATCGCCGCCGGCGGGCCCTCCTTCTTCAAGAGCGGCAAAGGCTGCGGTTCATGTTATCAGGTACGCACGTAGATCGGTCGGCATATATGATCACATTTAGGATTTAGCAATTTCATGTGAATCAGCGTGCAAAGTGGATGTACGTTACAGGTCAAGTGCACCGGTAACAAGGCCTGCTCCGGCCGCCCGGTGACCGTCGTCATCGCCGACAACTGCCCCGACGGTATATGCGCCTCGGAGGATCATTTCGACATGAGCGGCACCGCCTTCGGCGCCATGGCCAACCGAGGGATGGCCGACCGCCTCCGCTCCGCTGGACAGCTCAAGATCCACTACGCGAGGTGAAAATGAATTTTTTGACCTGACAATCCTAGAGTGTGTTTACCGAAGGCGTGCGTGCGTAACACTGGTCAGTTAATTTCCTCAGGGTGCCCTGCAACTACAACGGCATGAACATTGTCTTCAAGGTGGACGCGGGCTCCAACCCCTTCTACCTCTCCGTGCTGATCATGTACCAGGCCGGCGACGGAGACCTCTCTGCCGTCGACATCATGCAGGGCGGCTGCGCGCCCGGCCACCACAACGACCACGGCGCGCCGTGGATGGCGATGACGCAGTCGTGGGGCGCGCTGTGGCTCCTCCAGTCGAACAACGGGAAGCCTCTCCAAGCCCCGTTCTCGTTCCGGCTCACCTCGGGTTCCGGCAAGGTCCTCGAGGTCACCAACGCCATCCCTTCCGGCTGGTCGGCCGGCACGTCCTACAGCTCCTCGGCGAACTACGCCAGTTAGGGCGGTTGGCGCCGACTGTATGCTTTAGATCTCGTTCTGCAATTTGTGAGCTTTTACCTTGTCAAAGGCCGGTATCCGGTAATCGGCATGCATGCGCGTCCGGGAATTGTGAGCGGCCGCGTCAGAAGAGGAAGAAAGTCAAGTGTTCTTGTGTTGTGTTCTTTGCTCTTCCCTCTCCGAGGCCACTGCCTTGCAGTTATTTCCTAGTGATGTCTTCTTCTTGAGTTGTACTGATGCAGCAATAGATGCGATGTTTCTTGGGTCCATTTATCGCCCAGGCTATGGTTTGGGGTGCTGAAACTTGGTATACGAAAATGGCCACAAAATCAGAAGAAAAGAACTTGTTAACTAAAAGCGGAAAATATGCAAAAGCTGGTTGGACAAACGGGATCATGAACGTTCGCCGTAATGCCAAATACATCAAAAATAGACATTTTAGTAGATTTTACTTGCATTCTGAACTAGAGGAAAAATAGACAAAAGGAGGAAAGATAACACAAATAATGACAAAAAAATTGCACTTGTGCAGAAGTAATATTTAACGCATTCGCAAATCACAGAGCATGACTAGGCACATAACCTCACTTTACTAAATATTTGCATTCTCAATCTAAGTTGCATCTTGGTAATGTGCAAACTAGAAAATATTTGACTGCATGCAAATAAATTTTTAACCTATTTGTAAGTTGTCCAAGAATTGTTTGAAATCCTCAACCACTCGAGGCTTTGAATCACATCCAGCCACTCTTATGTCCATTTAGGATGCGTTTGGTAGGTTGCATCCTTTTTGGGCTATTTGCATTTGTGACTAAGGTGGGTCTGGTTGAGTGAATACAACCAAAATAAATAAATCATGTTTCACACATAGTTTGGCTATCTGCATTGCACCACTGAGCAGTTTTATGACAAGTTTTTGGTTGGCGGGAGTTTTGGATTATGGTTGTCAATGTGCAAAACATGATGCTTGGTTGTGCACGACCTATGTTGTGGTCACCCTTCTCACTAGTGGTGACATTACCATACATTACATTACATATGCAATATGAAATAAACATCGTTTTAGTCATAACTAGTAATGAAATAGCAGTTCATCCTAACTACTAACAAATTGCGGTGCAAATTAATAGTCATATGGCTCAGTAGGGGAAAGTTCGTCGATGCTGCACTTCATATCCTTGTGTTACCTCTGTTTGCCCACATTGTCGCAGCCCACTTCAACATTTAACTCTTTCAAGTTTTATTGTCATGTGTATCCACACCATGGCTGGAGTCATCAATATCATCAATCGTCACATCTTCCTCCTCCGGCACAAGCTCATCACAACCTCGTTCTAGGATCCAGTTAAAGAGAATGCAACATGCAAGAGCAAGCCTAACTAGGATGGGAAAAGAGTGGAATGACTTTTGATCCAGGATCTTAAATCTATTCTTCAGAGCTCTAAATGGCTTCTCAGCCGTAACTCTAAGGCTATAGTGTTTGAGATTGAACAATTTTGCAGCAGTCATAGGATGGTTACTTGAAGAGAATGGCACATGCTTTTCTTGAAGGGTTGAAGGACACCAAGCCGACATGCATATCTTGCATCTCCTAGTTAGAACTTACCATTGGGTATATTGATCCCATCAGGTCTAGCTAGACATGCTATTAGTAGGAATGTTAGCACCATGGGTTGATCCTTCCCAGCCAGTTAACACATATATATGTGAAGTTCAGATCAAAGTCAACAGCAGCATGCACACTCTGGCTTGTGTAATATTTTTTACCCCCTCTATGTTGTAACATGTGACCTCGACACTCTATTAGTCACATCAGTATCATCTATTGTGCCAATACAATCCTGTGTTGGCATGAAAACACATTTTTATGGCTCTATCACAACAATACAAGTATGTCATGGCATGAACTATGAGTAGTGCTCACCTTGAAATATGAATACCATCCTGTGTTCATGCGAATCTTGGTAGGACTATTAACAGTTGGTGGCTTGATTATCTCTCCTCTGAGCTCCCCAATAGCATGCAAGACTTTCTTGAAATACCTGGAAATGGTCTCATTGGAAATCCTGAATGTGCTGTGAATAACCCTGAACCTTTAATTATGACCTACAACATCAAGGAACATGACAACTTGATCTTCCATAGAGGTATGGATTCTTTCTTCTAGTAGCCCTGGTCCAAAATGTATCCACAAGCTTGGCAAGAGGTGCTTGTCGCATTCGTTCAAAGTTGTTGTTGTTAACGCACAAGGGCCACAATCTAGATAATGAAATCACTTACATGTGACATAACAATGCCATAGCATTATAAGCCTTAGGGCATATCGAACCCTCAAAACGCCTTCAACCGTCTGTACCACACGGTTCGAACATGTTTTGCCTTCCAACGTGGTCCTCCATCGGTCTGTTCGGTGGTCCGGACACACTTTCTCCTGCAAACTGGAGACAAACTAGGGGCTTTGCGGGCGTCCGGAACGCTGCCACGCCCGCATCTGACTAACCTGGCCCACCAAAAAACCCTCTCCTGCACCCGCACGCTTTCCTGCCCTACTTTGGTCTGCATCGCTTCGAAGCATCACTGCCGCATTCATGCCGGCCCAGAGCGGATGCGACCTATCACTAGAGTCGGCATTGAAGTGGCGTCTCGATCGAGAGCGATGCCACGCCGCTTCCTGATGCATGTCTCGCCTCTCCGAATTCAAACGACAGTAGTCCATCTGCCTCCCTCCATTAAACACACACGGTTGTTGAGGAACTTGTTCCGGTGCCACCCGTCCATCCGTGTGCTGCCCACCATTAAGGACCTCGCTGCTTGGCCTGCCCTCTGGCCTACTATTTAACCGGCCCCACAGGTAGGCAGTAGATCTGCATCCATCCACACTCTTCTGCTCTCTATCTCCTCTCCACACCACACCTGCCATGGCCTACTAGAGCTCCAAAGGCCTTGTGGGATGACCTGTCGTCCGAACAGAAGGGGGAGATCGCCGCCATTGTGGTCGGCTGCAGAGCGCCAGCCAGACGAGCTCACTGGAGGCTAGTGCTGCCGATGCGCCAATGGCCGAGGTGGCCGATGATGAGCCGATGCCACCGTCCGTGCCGGCCAATGCCAGCATCACCATGGGCGAGGCCCGTGCTCACTACATGGACATGGTGCTGGAAGAGCGGGAGGCCGCGTTCCGGTAGGCGCAGGCCGACCAAGCCTACAATCTCCGCCTCCTCGACGAGTACCGGCATGCAAAAGAGCTACTCACTGCTGGCACGACCATTGCAATGGGCATGGACGTGCCCGAGCAGGAGGTGCTACTCAAGTCCTACAGCTCCGCCCGCGACATCCACTGCGAGCACTAGCGCTACCACCAGTATCAGGCGGATTTAGAGGCCGCCTACAAGGAGATGGACGAGGCGGTGGATGAGGTGTTCAGCAAGAGCGAGGACGAAGACGAGGTCGCCAGCTCGGCCGCGCCCCGCCACCATGACCACGAAGCCGGCTCGTCCACGAGCGCCACCGACAATGAGGAAGAGTAGGCCATGGGAGGTCGCCGACCCTTGTATCCCATGGAAGCCACCGCTCCTCCCCTCTTGTTGAAGCCAAGCTTGGTGGCCTCCTCATCGTCGGCCGATTAGCCGCTTGCGGCGCAAGGAGGCGGATAGCTTCACTTCCCAGCGCTGATGTGCGCGGAGGAGGCGGGGCTTCATTCTTTGGGGCTCATGGCAGGCCGGAGATGAAGAACGGGCACCGGTGGCCATTTTAGGTTAGTTCTAGAGTTCGGTCTAGTTGAAATATGTCTAAATGTAATGAATTTGCTTCAGTTTAGATGAAAAACATCCGGTTTTATTTAAAAGTTATCCAAGTATGAATGAATATTGTCCGATGCATTCAAATATACATCAAATTTTTTCATTTTCACTTAAATTCTTCCAAATGTAACGGGACGCATGCCGACAGCTTTGGATTGTCGTTGCATCCGTCTCATGTCCTCAGACAAACGCGGTGTCCGGTTTAGTGGTCGGCATTGGAGGTGCACTTAGACACAACCAAAAACTAACTGTAGTTGCGCCACGTTCTCATGTCTGTAGTCATCCTATAATTAAAACCGTCCTATATGTACCACCCAAATAATCCCTATATATAGATTTGCAAGTTAACCAGTCGTTACTATAAAACGGTACCTATATATATACATGCCATCAAATAGTATCTTCTCTTCATTCCGTCAACCAAGAGAAAGGATGGCTTGCAGTCGAGGCATATTCCTATCTGCCACCTTCGCCGTCCTGTCAATCCTATCACTCCCAAGGGCGACGCACGGCTGGGCGAACGGTGGCGCAACGTGGTACGGCGGCCCTAACGGCGACGGCAGCGAAGGTACATTCATGGATATGACTTTGCACGCACGATAACCGGCAACAACGCGAGGAAAACTCACTCTACTACGCCAATGCGATACGCAGGTGGCGCGTGTGGTTATAAAAGCGATGTCGGCCAGGACCCGTTCTCGTCGTTGATCGCCGCCGGCGGAGTGGGCATCTTCAAGAACGGCAAAGGCTGCGGTTCATGCTATCAGGTGGACGACACAGTCGTTCGTTTGTTCCATGTGCCACGTTTGACGTTCAGATTATTTTGCTGTGCTAATTAATCAAATGCTCTACAGGTCAGGTGCAAAGAGAACCCGGAATGCTCCGGCAAACACGTGACCGTCGTCATCACCGACCAGTGCCCCGACGCGCAGTGCCAGAAGAGGCCGCACTTCGACATGAGCGGCACCGCCTTCGGCGCCATGGCCAAGCCCGGGATGGCCGATAAACTGCGTAACGCCGGAGTCCTCAATATCGAATTCGAGAGGTGAAAAACGCATTCGAGTTTTGTTTTACAGATCGATCTCGTCCGATTAACGTTGTGCACATGCACGGATGTGCTGTGAATGATAGGGCGACCAACTGATGTTGGTGTCTTACTTTTCTTTCATCAGGGTGCCGTGCAAGTACCATGGCAAGAAGATTAGCTTCAAGATGGACTCGGGCGCCAACCCATTCTACCTCGCCATGCTGGTCGAATACGAGGCCGGCGACGGAGACCTCAACTCCGTGGAAGTCATGGAGGCCGGCGGCAAAAAAGGCTACGCCAAGTGGGAAAAGATGCGGCAGTCGTGGGGCGCCCTGTGGTGCATGGACTCCAAGACCGGGAAGCCTCTGGAAGCCCCATTCTCCTTCCGGCTCACCTCGAGTTCCGGCAAGGTGCTCGTCGCCAACAATGTCGTCCCCGCCGGGTGGAATGCTGGGAAGTGCTACGAGTCCAAGGTGAACTACCCCGCCTGAAGGCCTCCTTGGTGGCGGAGCCAGGACTCTTTGAGGAGCGTGGACAAGCCACAGGTCAAATAAATGGTGAACAACCGATATGAGCACTGGATATGAGTACCTAAAAAATGGTCGACAATTCGTGATCCACAATCGGATGGATACATTTCATCATGCAACTATAAGTACAAAATTTGAAACTCGGAGATATGTTGGGAATTAGCACTTACTTAACGTAAAAACTGCATGTATAGTTTTATCGCCATTTTGTATAGTATTAATTCAAAGATCGTTGGATAACGTGGAAGAAAATGTATGCATCAACATAGAGAGGAAATGGCCCTAGAGACACCTAAGATAACACCTCATATATTGTCTTAGGTCAACAGAATCACTCTAAAGTGCAGCAGTAAGGTCAACTCCACCGCACGACCCCAAACGGACGTCCGTTTTAACCGGATTCTGTCCGTTTGGGTAGGAAAATGAGGTCGTGTTCGGGCGTGTCCTGGGATGCGGTGGCCGTGCGCCCAATACGCGGACTCATCCCGGCCGCATCCTGTCCGCGTACTTTTTCTATGCAAGCCCTTAAACTTCTTTTCATCATTCATTCTTGGTACATAAGAATACATCATCAAATTTTGACTAGAAAAAGCAAGACCAAAGAAAACAAGAACCACAAAAATACATTTTAGAAGATATCCAACTTCCATAACTGCTCCTGTAAGTTGGATTAGTGTCTTCTCGATGCATTCATTGTTGATCTGCGGAGGAGCCGCCTCCATCTTGTGTGTTTCTTTTTTCTTCGAGTCTAAAGAAGTAGAGGTTGCTTCCTCGCATCTAGTCTCGTGTCTAGTCTCTAATCTAGCAACAAGTGCACTTGTCTCATCTACAGCCTCTATGCTAGCTAAAAGTGCACGAACATCTACTAAATTGCGCTCTATCAATATATCGATGTACTCTTCTTTCCAATATCAAAACTTGCATCCATTCTACACAACAAAATTTGAAGTTAGCACAACTAGTCAAATCTAGAGCACAAACAGAAGCTAAAAAGAGCACATACCCCATCGTTTAAGCACTTGATGAATACCCATCCGGGATGTTCCGGCATTGTAGACACGCGGCGCACGACCATCTTTAGGCAGTGGTCGCACTTAATGAGCAGCAACGGTGCGCCGACGAGCTTTTGGGCTAGCACCGAGCCCGGCCGACCGCCATTCGTGTTTCTACCGGCGGACCACCGACGGTGTAGATCCGAGCGGCTAGAGGAGGAGCCACTGCCTGCATGTGGCCTTGCGGCCCTGCCATGGCCTTCCGGCTCGGTGTCCGGCCAGTCCATGGCGTGGCGCGGCCTCCCACGGCCGGGCGAGCTCAAGACCGACCGGATCCGCCCCAAATCCGACCAGCGGGTGTGCAAAACAGGTGGTCGTGGTTGGGTAGCTCGGGGGCGCCGAGGGGAAGGGGTTGGGCGAGCGCGCGTTCGAACTGCACAGCTACAATGGCAGCGGCGGCGGCGGCGAGAGAAGAGTAGGGAAGAGTGAAGAAGAATGAAGGGCGTGCGGCCGGAGGGAGGGAGGATAGAAAAAGGCGTCCCTGTGCCACTGACGGGCGGGCCAGGGGAGGACACGCGCAGACGGCCCGCGCGTCCGCGTGATGCCCGTTTCACCCCAAAATCGACGCAAACTTGGGTCGGGGATGGGTCGAAATCGGACACAAAACAGACAAAAGTCCGTTTGTGCCCGCGCGTTGGGCCGTCTGGTTCGTCCGTTTTACACCAAACGGACGGGCGCGGACAGGATGGGGTCGTGTGGTGGAGTTGGCCTAACATCAGCACATAGACACCAAATTTAACACTATTTTCTTTGAGGGGGGATTGCTGGAATTTTGTCTATTTTGGTCCTAGCCCAATAGCAGTTTCAGAAATTCTTAATAAATCCTAGAGGCCTACGCAGGCCATTCGTGCAAGGCAAGAGGTGGAACTAAAGTTTAGTCCCACATTTCTAGTTTAGAGGGAGTTGGACCTCTTTATAAGGGAGATTCTTTCCCCACTTTTATGAGCATGAGAACAAGAGGGACATCCACGCGCGCTCCTCCTCCGCCGGCCGCCTCGCCACGCAACGCCTCGTCACGACGCGCCGCGAGTTGCGGGAATGAGCCGAGCCGATGTCTAAATTTTTGCCATGCACCACGGGTATATGAAAGGTCACACGGAAGCTGAAAAGATTTTTGCGAAAGTGGAGTTCGAATGCGAACGGTGCAGCCTTCGGCTGCTGGTTGTTCGCTTCATCTCCGTCTCTTCGTTTCACCTCCCGTCGCTGCCCTCTCGCCTCCTTCTCTTGCGCCTATAAAAGGGAGGTCGCTCCTTCCAGAGAGACGCACCAGAACTACTCCTTCCCTCGCCATCGGTTCCATCTCTGAGCCGCTGCTGTCTTCCTCATCCCGGCTTGCGGCGTGCACCGCACGTCGGGACAGTAGGCCTCCGAAATCGCACCTTTTGAGTCCTGTACGGGAGAAGGGTGATAAGGTTTTTGGGGAGCGCTCAGCGCGACTACTGGCTGCTTCATCACGGACGATCCGGTCGCCGACGACTACTTCCCCGACGTCCACGACCTCCTCGACGACATGGCAGGCGAGGACACCGACCCCAAGTCCAGCACTTCTGCTGCTGCTGTCCCGCACATGTTCTTCTCCTTTCTATTAGAGGTCCTGCTACAGTTCTTTGTTCTAGTATTTGCCCTAGATATGTTAGACTCTATTTCATATATGCAACTTGCTATACTGTCTGCTCTACATATGTTTAGTTACAGTTCATATATGAAGATGTTGTTTACCTTCTCTTTGTCAAATTGCATGGCTTGTTTTATCACTACTATACTGGTCATGCTTTATCTAGTATTTCTGTTAATAAAATCATTCGGTAAATTGCTCATATTTCCAACAATCCAAAAACCTTATCATAGGCAATTTACCCCAAGTGGTTTTGCTGCTTCCATGAGACCTCCTATGTTTGAGGGTATCCACTATAAGAGGTGGCGCGTGAGAGCAGTCTTGTGGTTTCAAACCATGAGTTGCTATGACGCCACGCTTGGCAAGCCTGAAGGGGAGCTTGATGCCCAACAGGAACAAGCGTTTCAGAAAATGGATACTCTGTTTAAGGCTGCTCTCTTGAGTGTTCTTGGTGAGAACATAGTTGATTCTTATGCGTCAATTGATAATGGAAAAGATATGTGGGACGCACTCGAGGCCAAGTTTGGGGTCTCGGATGCAGGCACTGAGCTGTACATCATGGAGCAATTCTATGAGCGCTCCGTGGTTGAGCAAGCTCATGAGATACAGTCATTTGTTAGAGAACTTGAGCACTTCAATTGTATGCTACCGGACAAGTTTGTTGCCGGAGGTATCATCACTAAGCTTCCTCCTTCGTGGAGGAACTTTGCTACCTTACTGAAGCATAAGAGGCAGGAGTTTTCCGTTCCGGATCTCATTGGCACTCTTGATGTGGAAGAAAAGGTGAGAGCAAAGGACACACGTGCTCGAGGTATTGAGGGAGGATCTAGTGCCAATGTGGTACAGAAGCAGAACTTCCAGCCCCACAAGTTCAAGAACAAGGGCAAGTTTGATGGTAAAGCAAAGTTTGATGGGAAGAACAAGGCTGTCTAGCACAAGAACTTCAAGAAGAAGAATGACAAGAAGAAAGGTGTCTGTCATGTGTGTGGGGATCCTGATCATTGGGCTCCTAGTTGCCCTAATCACTATGACAAGCGTCATCCTGGGAAAGGCGGCAAGACCACTAATGTTGTCATTGGAGACATTGATATGAAGGATGCTGGGTATGGTATATTTCCCACTATTCTTTCAGTATGCCATTCTCCTGATTGGTTGATTGACACGGGTGCTAATGTGCATGTATGCAGTGATATTTCCATGTTTTCGTCTTATCAGACCGCAGGGACTTCAACCGTGCTGATGGGCCACGGTTCAAGTGCTTCTGTTCGTGGTGTTGGCACGGTCGATCTGAAGTTTACTTCGGGGAAGATTGTGCGGCTGAAGAACGGGCATTATGTCCTCTCCGTCAATAAAAATCTTGTTAGCGGATCTCTTCTGTGTAGAGATGGCTACAAGCTTGTCTTTGAGTCGAATAAATTTATAATATCCAAGTATGGAACCTTTGTTGGTAAAGGCTATGAGTCAGTAGGCCTGTTTCGTTTATCCTTATCAGACGTTTGCAATAAAGTTGTTAATCATATTTGCAACAATAGTGAATCAAATGTGTGGCATTCACGTCTTTGTCATGTTAATTTTGGTTGCATGTCGCGACTAGCGAAGTTGAACTTAATCCCTAATTTCACCACTGTCAAGGGATCCAAGTGTCAAGTGTGTGTGCAAGCTAAGCAACCTCGTAAGTCACACACGACTGCGGAAACGAGAAATTTGCCCCACTAGAGCTCATACATTCAGATCTTTGTGAAATGAATGGTGTTTTAACAAAAGGTGGAAAGAAATATTTCATGATGTTAATTGACGACTCCACTAGATACTGCCGTGCGTATCTTCTGAAATCTAAGGATGAGGCTTTGAACTTTTCAAGATCTATAAAGCTGAAGTGGAAAACCAACTTGATCGAAGAATCAAGAGGCTTAGGTCCAACCGTGGTGGAGAGTATTTTTCCAATGAATTTGATGCTTTTTGTGCGGAACATGGTATAATCCATGAAAGGACGCCTCCCTACTCACCTCAGTCAAATGGAGTGGCTGAAAGAAAGAACCTAACTCTAACTGATTTGGTTAACGCCATGTTAGACACATCGGGTCTCTCCAAGGCATGGTGGGGGGAGGCGATATTGACGGCATGTCATGTCCTAAACCGAGTTCCCACAAAGAACAAAGAGATAACTCCATTCGAGGAATGGGAGAAGAAAAGGTTAAAACTCTCTTATCTACGAACATGGGGTTGTTTGGCGAAAGTCAATGTTCCAATTCCAAAGAAGCGGAAGCTTGGACCAAAGACTGTGGATTGTGTTTTCCTGGGATATGCTTTTCATAGCATTGGCTATAGATTCTTAGTTGTAAAATATGAGGTACCTGACATGCATGTCGGTATGATCATGGAGTGGAATGATGCGACTTTCTTTGAAGATATCTTTCCCATGAAGGATATGGCTACCTCATCTAATCAGGAGATGCCTAGTTCATCGAATCAGGAACCCGTTACAATTACCAAACCTGCCATTTCGATAGAACACTTTGAAAGTCCTGTGGAGGAGAACAATGAAGTTCCTACTAGGAGCAAGAGACAGAGGACTGCAAAGTCCTTTGGTGATGATTTTCTTGTATATCTCATAGATGACACTCCCAGTTCTATTTCAGAGGCCTATGCATCTGAAGATGCTGACTATTGGAAGGAAGCAGTTCGTAGCGAGATGGATTCCATCTTGGCGAATGAAACTTGGGAGATAACTGATCGTCCTTATGGGTGCAAACCTATAGGATGCAAATGGGTATTCAAGAAGAAGCTTAGGCCTGATGGTACTATTGAAAAGTAAAGGCTCGGCTCGTGGCTAAGGGTTATACCCAAAAGGAAGGTGAAGAATTCTTTGATACTTACTCACCTGTGGCTCGACTGACCACTATTCGAGTTCTACTTTCACTAGCTGCCTCGCATGGTCTTCTTGTTCATCAAATGGATGTTAATACTGCTTTCCTAAATGGAGAGTTGGACAAGGAAATTTATATGGAACAACTAGATGGGTTTATACTAGATGGTCAGGAAGGAAAAGTATGCAAGTTGCTGAAGTCTTTGTATGGACTCAAGCAAGTACCCAAACAGTGGCATGAGAAGTTTGAAAGAATTTTAACAGCTGCAGGCTTTGTTGTGAACGAAGCTGACAAATGTGTGTACTATCACCATGGTGGGGGCGAGGGAGTTATCCTTTGCTTGTATGTTGATGACATACTGATTTTCAGAACAAATCTGAATGTTATTAAGGAGGTCAAGAATTTCCTATCTCACTGTTTTGAGATGAAGGATTTAGGAGTGGCTTATGTCATTCTGAACATCGAGTTGTTGAGAGACGATGATGGTGGAATTACATTGCTTCAATCTCACTATGTGGAAAAGATCTTGAGTCGCTTTGGCTATAGTGACTGCAAGCCCTCTTCAACACCTTATGATGCAAGTCTGTTACTTCGAAAGAATCGAAGAATTGCTAGAGATCAATTGAAATATTCTCAGATTATTGGCTCGCTTATGTAATTAGCCGGTGCTACAAGACCTGACATCTCTTTTGCTATTAGCAAACTGAGTCGGTTTGTCTCAAAACCAGGAGATGTGCATTGGAAAGCTCTAGAGAGAGTTTTGCGTTATTTGAAAGGCACTGCAAATTATGGAATTCACTACACCGGGCACCCAAAGGTGCTTGAAGGGTATAGTGACTCAAACTGGATCTCAGATGCTGATGAGATAAAGGCCACGAGCGGATATGTATTCACTCATGGAGGTGGCACTGTTTCTTGGAAGTCTTGCAAGCAGACCATCTTAACGAGGTCAACAATGGAAGCAGAACTCACAACACTAGATACAGCTACGGTCGAAGCAGATTGGCTTCATCGGCTCTTGAATGACTTGCCGGTTGTTGAGAAACCTGTACCGGGTATCCTTATGAACTGCGGCAATTAAACTGTGATCACGAAAGTGAGCAGCTCAAAGGATAACATGAAGTCATCAAGACACGTTTAGAGAAGGTTAAAGTCTGTCAGGAAAATGAAAAACTCCGGAGTTATTGCATTGGATTATATCCAAACATCTAAAAATCTGGCAGATCCTTTTACTAAGGGTCTATCACGTAATCTGTTAGATAATGCATCGAGGGAGATGGGTATGATACCCACAATATGAGTTGTTCACAGTGGTAACCTATTCTTTGTGATCGGAGATCCCGTGAATTAGATGTGGAAGACAAGTTGTTGGTCAACTGAGAGGAGAGTATCCTTACTATTCACAATACCACTCCATGAAGATGCAATACTCTCCAAATCTGCATGGCAGGTTGATGTATATCTTAATGTGTTCTAAGTGGCTCATTTAAGCAGAGATGTTATCCTGCAGAATATCTTTTGAAGAACACACCTATATGAGTCTGATTGTCAAACGTCGCAATCTATGAGAGTAGGGTTCTCTCTAGTAAACTCATGAAAGGTCACAGAGTATGACGCATAAGCTCCACCCGCGGGGAAGACCCACGGTAGCCACGTATCGGTCAAGGCTTTATGTGAAGCTAGATTCGCAGAAAACTTGCAGTTCAAGGCCAAGTCCACTGTTCAAGTTACTTACTAGTGTAGCATAGAGTTCTAGGTGGAAGTTCAACTTAACAGTCTCCACTGCAGTTGAGGGAGTCCTGGATTAGGGGGTGTTCGGATAGCCGAACTATACCTTCAGCCGGACTCCTGGACTATGAAGATACAAGATTGAAGACTTCGTCCCGTGTCCGGGAGGGACTTTCCTTGGCGTGGAAGGCAAGCTTGGCGATACGGATATTCAGATCTCCTACCATTGTAACCGACTCTATGTAACCCTAACCCTATCCGATGTCTATAGAAACCGGAGGGTTTTAGTCCGTAGGACAACATACACATCAACAATCATACCATAGGCTAGCTTCTAGGGTTTAGCCTCTCTGATCTCGTGGTAGATCTACTCTTGTACTACCCATATCATCAATATTAATCAAGCAGGACGTAGGGTTTTACCTCCATCGAGAGGGCCCGAACCTGGGTAAAACTTCGTGTCCCTTGCCTCCTGTTACCATCCGGCCTAGACGCACAGTTCGGGACCCCCTACCCGAGATCCGCCGGTTTTGACACCGACATTGGTGCTTTCATTGAGAGTTCCTCTGTGTCGTCGCCATCAGGAAGGATGCCTCACCCCGTCTTTAAAGACGGCACCGTTGCTAAGGGAGCTTTGGCTGTCGGCCAAACCCTCTGGCTAGGTGGTTTTCTTATGACCACCTGTTCAGCTTCTGCGCCGACGATGACCTCTCGAGCCATCGAAAACAATCTTCATGTCAGTTCGGAACTCGCCGAACAGTTAGATCCAATGGAGCTTTCCTCCATAAACGAGCTCTTGGATCGGTTCGCTGCCCTGGGAGTCGCTACGGATTACGACCAGATTGGGCCTAAAACCGGTCCGAGAGAGATTAACTCTCCCCAAGTCACCCACCACGTTGCCGTGGTAGAGGGACAGTGTGGCGACCCTTCGTCTATCTTAAGGACTCGCTACGTCCGGATTCCCGATCCCTCCAAGCTGGATACCCGCGGAGGGGAGGATATCACTCAAGACCTGAACTTAGAGTCAGGCGACGGGCTGGATTCATTGGACAACACCCAGGGATCCAAATTTTTGAGTTCAGAAATTCCTCGACCTCTGAGCCTCAGACGGGGTGAGGCTTCGGATTTAACTCCACCCACCCACCCCAACATAAGCGATCTATCCAAAATCAGGCAAGAGCCCGACGAAACAGTACATCATTACTGGGCTAGATTCCTCCTGGTTAAGAACAGGCTAAGGGACTGCCGTGAGGAAGACGTAATCTTAATCTTCTGCAATAATTGCACGGACAAGGGAATACTCAACGCCATAAGTCACCGTGATATCACACGCTTCGCTGACTTGGCGTCCATTGTACAAAAGTATTATGCGATGGAAAGCGCCTGGAAAACCTAAATAAAATTTTGGGACAATCCGGCCCTAAATACAAACCCAGTCCGAAATAAAAGGGTGCAGCATAGCCAGACACCCAGGTCAAATACCAAAAAGCAAAAACCCTCTATAGGGCATGGAACCGTACTAGAAGGATGGCTTAACGGACCCTGTAAAATTCACAGTACAGAGGACGCCACACCAACTCACAGCCTTAGAGCATGTTGGATACTCCGACAGGTGGCCAAAATTGGCGAAAACCTCCTAATTCCGGAGGCCACAGAAAGCCACCCCAGAGACACCCATACGGTATTAACAGTCTTCGAGACTTTCGCATCAAATAATATGCGAAAAAGGACACTCCGCAGCCTTGCCGAAGTCTACCAAGTAGCAACAATAAACCCATGGAGTGACACGGCTATTACCTTTAATGCCAGTGATGAACCTAAATTCCGAACAGCCCGAGCACCAGCCGTATTGGTCCTCAGCCCAATAGTGGATGGCTTTCGTCTTACCAAGGTACTCATGGACGGCGGCAGCGGATTGAACCTCATTTACGAGGAAAACCTTCAAAAAATGGAAATAGACTGGAACCGCATTGAGCGAAGCAGCACAACCTTTAGAGGAATAATCCCCAGTCGGGAAGCGCGCTGCACAGGAAAAATCACACTAGATGTGGTGTTCGGCACGCCGGATAATTACAGATCCGAAGAGATCACGTTCCATGTGTCTCCGTTCAGCAGCGGTTATCATGCTCTGCTAGGGCGGGAAGCGTTCACAATCTTCCAAGCAATACACCATTACGGGTACATGAAGCTCAAAATGCCCGGGCCTAACGGGATCATCACTCTCGCTAGTGATCCGAACATAGCACTCCGCGCCGAAAACAAGACAGTCGCACTGGCCCTCGAGGCACTATCCGAAGCCCTAGCGGCTGAGGAACTGACTGCGCTGCGCTCTACGGTGAATAGGGACGATGTGGTACTCGACAAAAGATCCAAGTCCACCTCCTTTAAACCGGCGAACGAAATAGTCAAATTCCAAGTCCATCCAACGGACCCAAATAAAACAGCTTCCATCGGGGCACAGTTAAACCCTGATGTAGACGCCGCACTGCGAGAGTTCCCATGAGAATACTGGGACATTTTCGCCTGGCACCCTTCAGACATGCCAGGAATCCCACGCAGGCTGGCCGAGCACAGCTTAAATATCCAAACAGGATTCAAACCTGTCAAACAGGCTCTTCGACGTTTTTCCGAACCTAAGAGACAGGCTATGGGAGAGGAGCTAGCAAAGCTATTGGAGGCCGGATTCATCAGAGATATAAAACATTCAGACTGGCTAGCAAACCTGGTGATGGTACCAAAGAAGGACAAATCCTGGCGCCTGTGCGTTGATTTTAAAGACCTTAACAAGGCTTGCCCAAAGGATCCCTTCCCCCTCCCCCGCATCGATCAAATTATCGACGCTACCACAGGACACGATTCGTTGTGTTTCCTCGACGCATATTCTGGCTACCATCAAATCAAGATGGCAGAATCTGACCAATCCGCAACGGCATTTATCACACCATACGGCCCATTCTGCTTCAACACAATGCCCTTCGGGCTCAAAAACGCCGGCGCAACATATCAACGCATGATTCAGACATGTCTGGCAAGCTAGATCGGCAAAACAGTGGAGGCATATGTAGATGATATGGTCGTCAAAACAAGACATGTCGAATCTCTAGTAGACGACTTGAGGCTCACATTTGATAACCTCCGAACATACGACATCAAGCTCAACCCGGAAAAATGCATTTTCGGCGTTCCAGCCGGAAAGCTCTTGGGCTTCATTGTATTCGGTAGAGGAATCGAAGCAAATCCGGCCAAGATCCGAGCTCTGTCGCAACTGGATATCCCAAAGGACCTCAAACAAATACAAAAATTAACTGGATGCGTGGCGGCTCTAAGCCGCTTTATCTCCTGCTTGGGAGAAAAGGCCCTACCCCTTTACCGCCTCCTTCGGCGCACCGAACACTTCGAATGGACGGATGCAGCCACGGCCGGACTCGAGGAGATAAAAGCCATACTTGCAACAAACCCAGTCCTGGCCGCGCCAAATATTGGCGAACCAATGCTATTATACATTGCAGCAACGCATCAGGTTGTAAGCGCAGTGCTCGTCGTCGAATGAGAAACAGACGAACACAGATTCCCCCTTCAAAAGCTGGTCTATTATGTGTCCACTGTCCTCACTCCTTCCAAATCACGGTACCCGCATTATCAAAAGATCGCGTACGCGGTATTCATGGCATCCCGGAAGCTATGACACTACTTTCAAGAGTGTTCAATAACAGTAGCCTCGGAAGTACCACTCAACGATATTATAAACAACCGTGACACAACGGGCCGGATTGCAAAATGGGCCATTGAGCTCCTCCCGTTCGACATAACTTATAAGCCACGGCGAGCCATCAAGTCGCAAGTCTTGGCCGACTTCGTCGCAGAATGGACGGAGGCCGAACTCCCTAAAGAGTACGGCACATATTCAAATTGGATCATGCATTTCGACGGCTCCAAGATGTTGGCCAGACTGGGGGCTGGCGTCGTTTTGACGTCCCCCACAGGAGACACAGTTCAATACATACTCCAGATTATGTACACGGACTCCAACAACGCAGCCGAATATGAGGCCCTTTTACATGGTCTCCGGATGGTAGTATCCATTGGCATTCAACGCCTAGAGGTGCGCGGGGACTCGAACCTCGCTATATCCCAAATAAATGGAGACTTCGATGCCAAGGATCCAAAAATGGCAGCTTACCGCAACGCCGTCCTAAAAATGTCAGCTCGGTTCGAGGGGCTTGAATTTCACCATATAGCCCGGGAAAATAATCAGGCGGCGGATGTCCTGGCACGCATCGGCGCAAAACGCGATGTAGTCCCCCCCAACATCTTCCTGGAAAGGCTGTTCAAGCCATCCGTAGTATGGGAAGGGGGGCCGAACAATAACAACCCGGACCCAACCGCACTGCCCGACACCGAACATTCTGACACAATCGGAGGCTCTGCCAATGAAATAACACCTTCAGCCCACGTAATAATGGCCGTCATCGCCCCGTGGACAGAACCATTCCTCGCCTACCTCACTAGGCAAGAACTTCCCGAGGACCAAAATGAGGCACGCTGCATAGTGCGGCGATCCAAAGCCTACAGAGTCCACGAGGGAGAGCTTTATAAGAAAAGCACTACCGGAGTCCTTCAAAGGTGCATCTTCGAAGAGGAGGGGCGGAACCTCCTGGCTGAAATTCATGCCGGACTGGGCGGTCATCATGCTGCAGCTCGGTCCCTCGTAAGCAAATCCTTCCGTACAGGCTTTTATTGGCCAACGGCCCGGGCAGACGCTCAGGACTTAGTCCAACGATGCACCGGTTGCCAGCTATTTGCAAACCAAAGCCATATGCCTCCCACCGTCCTCCGAACCATCCCCATTACTTGGCCCTTCGCGGTCTGGGGGCTTGACATGGTTGTACCCCTTAAAGGCGGAACCCACAAGCAAAAATACTTACTGGTCATGGTGGATAAATTCACCAAATGGATAGAAGCCAAGCCTGTTAAGACGGCCGAATCCGGACCTGTGATAGACTTTATATCCGGGGTCGTACACCGTTACGGCGTTCCCCACAGCATCATCACTGATAACGGCACGAACTTCATGGCCGACAAGGTAAAACTCTGGTGCAAAAACATGGGCATCAAGCTCGACTATGCTTCCGTCTATCACCCACAAACTAACGGCCAGGTCGAACGTGCAAATGGTCTTATCATGAGCGGCATTAAACCCAGATTAGTGCGGTCCCTCAAGGAATCTAACACGCACTGGGTAGAGGAGCTCAACTCCGTACTCTGGGGGCTGCGGACCACACCGAATCGCACCATCGGATACACACCATTCTTTATGGTGTACGGCGCAGAGGCAGTTTTGCCCTGCGACATAATTCATGACTCACCTCGAGTGCGCATGTACGAAGAAAGAGAAGCCGAGCTCGATCGGCAGGACAGCTTAGACGCATTGGAGGAGGAGCGTGACGTGGCAAAAGCCCGTTCCGCATTCTATCAATAGCAGGCTCGAAGATACCAAAGCAGAGAAGTACGGGCCAAAAATTACAATGTTGGCGAATTAGTTCTACGACTACCGGACAAGAAAAAGGACAAACTCAAGACCAAGTGGGAAGGTCCCTTCATAATCGACCAAGTCCTGACTGGTGGAGCGTACCGCCTGCGAGATGCATCGGATAACCGACTCGAGCTGAACCCATGGAACGCAGCCCGTCTCCGAAGATTCTATGCCTAGCGTCAGACTCTATGTTCGTCTCCTTCCTCTGTCCATTTTTTTAATATATTTTCTGTCTTGCATTTCTCTTCTTATTTTCTCTCTCTCTTATAGCCCTTAAAGGCTCATACAGTGACGCGCCATCCGCGCTCATTAAACCTGGGGGCTTCTTTAAACAGAAGCTTATTCATACGGGCTTCATGCCCAACACATGCGTCATACTTCCGCATGTACCTTTTATTCACCATTATATGCATCGATATGACTTAAGTTTTGGTCAAGCTGGGTTGCCTGGCTCCTGTGCTTAACCCTACGTTCCCGATTGTTCGGCTAGGTGGTAAAGGGAGCACCTCTGCGATTGTTACTGCCGGGTCAGCCGGACGTGTACCTCAGACTGGGTGAAGCCGAAAGCTAGCGTTCTTAAGGGAATATTCGGTCGGTGAACTAAATGATCTTTTTTATTTTTTACGCCCCCAGATGTTTTTCCTGCGTTTCTTTTTGCAGCATGGACATGCACCTTAGGGCATGCCTCCCAGGGAAAGGAACCCCTAACGGAACTATTCTCCCTGGAAGATGTTTCTTACTAACCATGTAATATAACATAACTAGTCGGGCACTTGTCTGTTCATGCACTAATGACCCCTACGCCTGGTCTCCATGCATTCCCCGGTTCCTATATAACTGCATGGGAATTCGGACGCACTCCGGACCGTCAGGTCCCGAGGCTGAAGCGAAAAGGTCGGCCATGACAAATGATCTACAATCCGGCTAGAAGGCATTATAAATGTCAACTAAATTGCATAGTCATTTTGACTGATCGTATTCCTCTTCAATACCATCTAACAGGCTGTCTAATTTACAGTCCTGCTGGGAATACTTTGCGGCCAACTCTACTTGGCCGTATACTAAGCTTACAGGGATCTCCTTCCCATCGGGCCCTATAGGACCGACCTCGGCCATGTGGTTGGGGTCAGCCTTTGCGTACCGCGTCTTCACCATAGCCCAGGCCTCCCTAGCGCCTTGACGGCAGGATGATATCTTCCACAATCGGAAGCGCCGCCGTGCTCCTTTTAGCTTCTCCGCAAGCTCTCCAAGACCTTCGGGCATGGCGACGGATGGCCACGGGGCCTGGGCGACGCCTCGCATCGCCTGCCGAACTCGATTGAGCAGTTGCGAGAGCTCGGGAAGAAGGTCACCCGTAGAACCAGGCATCTCCTCTCCAGGACGGCCTGTCAGCACACCTACAGACATTGCTCTGTTAGTCGACTTCCCCGTCGAACTTTCTTTTAAAAGGTTCGTTCAAGCACTTACTAAATATGCCGCGCCAAAGCCGCTGATTCTCCTTCACGGAGTCTGACAGCTGGGCACGAACATCTTTCAGCTCGACGCCCAGCTTGGTGATGGCATCTCGGAGATCGTTCTTCTCCCCCATCACCTTCAACAGCACCCTCTCACCAGCCTTTAGCTGGCGTAGGAGATGTTGCCTTTCCGGATCCAATCCGGCGCCATCTGCAATTTCATTTGTCAGATTCGCACCAAAGCCGTGCTGCGCAAAATACTTATCTTTCGAAGTGTATATTACCAGCGGGGGCCTCCTTAGGCTCCCCTGCCGCGGCTAGTGCGGCCTCAAGTTGGGCTTTGGACTCTTCCAGCTCCTTGGACAGTAGGGAATTCTTTTCTGTAAGAACCTGCATAACAAATGATTCTTAAATCAGTTATTTTAACTGTTTCAAGTCTCGCGGGCTACTGGTATATATATAATTACCAAAATTTTCTTACCCATATGTCTTTTACATATTGCTCCGTGGCTCTGATTAGACCATTTTGAGCGGCACGGAGGTACGCATCTCCCGACTTAAAGGCATCTAACGCCTCTTGGGAGAAACAAGCGTCGCGAAGAATTGTCCGGCGACGCCTGTGGTTCATTGCACTCTCCACCTCAGAGTTGGTGGCAGACAACCTGTCCACATCCTTCGTCGGAGGAGCGTCCGGTGCGCGCCTTGTGTTCGGCCCCGCTTCCGGGCCAGGCTTTGGAGCCTGGCTGGTGGAGGCATGATTGGCGGTCTCTCTGAATATAGTTCGGCGAGGTCTCTTTGTCCTGAAGAGGGCACACGTGTTAATATGCCCTGAAGGTACGACACCTGGGATAAGGGGGTGCGTCATACCTTTGCGTTGACGCCCCGGTCCGGACTGCACCTCTTTTCTGCCCACGGGGCCCTGCGGCCCCTCGTTGGCTTGTCGCCGCAGGTTCGGCCTCCCGTTTCTGGGAGGCCGGGATTAGCCCTGGATAATCGGCCGTAATGGCCACCAGGGCATTGTCCTTTCTCAATTGATGGAATATTCCATCAATCAGATCCACCGAAAAGCTCCGGATCCTCTTGCGAGTCCGGGTCGAGGGACCGTCCTGGGTCCTCGGGTTGTGGAGGAGGGTTGTTTATTTCTTTAACAGCCTGGCGCAGTTCCTGCGTCGAAATCGCTAAGATTAAATATTTAATAATGGGGATATAAAACGGATGGGCAAGATGTGATCACTCACCCAGCTTGAAGGATTGTACATGGAAAATCCACCCTTTGGGTTAACGCGGAGAAAATCCTCCTCTTCTCCCTTGTACAAAGTGGACAAGGTCTTTATTAGAGCCACAGCCGAATCCGGCCCCTTACAGCCGTAGCGGGTGGTGTCGTCCTCCCCGTTGAAATCCCACATGGGGTGGCTTCTATACTGTAGTGGATGCACCCCTCGCATGATGCATGCGGCCATGACCCCGATCATGGTTAGTCCGGAATGAGCTAACAATCTTATCCGGCCCATCAGGTAAACAACGTCCCTGTCACTTTCCCTCCGAGGACTCCGTGGGCGCCAGCTTAGGCGCTTCTTTAAGGGAGCATTGTTGAATTCAGGGAGGCTGATCCGGACAGGATCCGGCAACGGGACATCTTCTATGTAAAACCATTCCGAGGGCCAGTCTTCGGACGCCTTCTTTGGGGTTCCGGACAGATAGCCGGTCCCGGCGACGCGCCATACTTCGGCTCCGCCCACTTGATACATAGAATCCTTCTTGGAATGGGGCACGAGGCAAAATAGCTCCCTCCACAATCCGAAATGGGCTTCAACACCCAAGAACAGCTCGTAGAGAGCTACAAAGCCCGCGATATGCAATACTGAGGCAGGCGTGAGATGATGTAGCTGGAGGCCGTAGAACTCCAGCAGCCCCCGGAGAAATGGATGGATGGGAAATCCGAGCCCCCTTATTAAATAAGGGACGAGGCACACCCGCTCTCCTTTGGCGGGATTAGGGGCGCTCTCCGCTTGCCCTCCGCCATTATAGACGGCAAGACCAGCTCGAACTGGGATCATATAGGCCCGGGGGAGAAATCCCTTGGTCTGGAGCGTCACTAACTCGCTATGCGGGATGGAGCATCTTTCCCAATGTCCAGGCTTAGGGCTGGAAGGGCGGGAGGAGGAGTCGCGACGGCTGGCCATGGTGGAATGGATCTTTGTCGAATGCGCTCTGATGAACACTCGTGAAAGGGGGAAGGTGTGGTTTGGATCTAAATCCTCGTCTCTTTAAATAGGTCAACTTGTTTACGCGGCTAGGGGTGTGAATGTAAAAACACTCAGACATTTCATATTCGTTTGACACGTGGGGAGCGGCCATTATTGGGCGCAGAAGCCCAGGAGCGCAACATCTACAAGAAACCGGACTTTATTCAACAGGTGCATGGAATTTGGAGGAGAACCCGCCTTGCAATGCAGAAGACAATCTGCGCGTCGGACTCATCGTCATTGAAGCCTGGTTCGAGGGCTACTGAGGGAGTCCTGGATTAGGGGGTGTTCGGATAGCCGAACTATACCTTCAGCCGGACTCCTGGACTATGAAGATACAAGATTGAAGACTTCGTCCCGTGTCCGGAAGGGACTTTCCTTGGCGTGGAAGGCAAGCTTGGCGATACGGATATTCAGATCTCCTACCATTGTAACCGACTCTATGTAACCCTAACCCTATCCGGTGTCTATATAAACCGGAGGGTTTTAGTCCGTAGGACAACATACACATCAACAATCATACCATAGGCTAGCTTCTAGGGTTTAGCCTCTCTGATCTCGTGGTAGATCTACTCTTGTACGACCCATATCATCAATATTAATCAAGCAGGACGTAGGGTTTTACCTCCACCGAGAGGGCCCGGACCTGGGTAAAAAACTTCGTGTCCCTTGCCTCCTGTTACCATACGGCCTAGACGCACAGTTCGGGACCCCCTACCCAAGATCCACCGGGTTTGACACCGATAGCAATACCGGTATATAAAACAGTGTTTTGGAACCAAATGTAATTTTTGTGTGCCTCTGGGATCTGGTGGGGGATTGCTGGAATTTTGTCTATTTTGGGCCTAGCCCAATAGCAGTTTCAGAAATTCTTAATAAATCCTAGAGGCCCACGCAGCCCATTCGTGCAAGGCAAGAGGTGGAACTAAAATTTAGTCCCACATTGCTAGTTTAGAGTGAGTTGGACCTCTTTATAAGGGAGGTTCTTTCCCCACTTGTATGAGCATGAGGACAAGAGGGACATCCACACGTGCTCCTCCTCCGCCGCCCGCCTCGCCACGTCCCGACGCGCCGCGGGTTGCGGCAATGAGCCGATGTCTAAATTTTTGCCACACACTACGGGTATACGAAAGGTCACACGGAAGCTAAAAAGATTTTTGCGAAAGTGGAGTTCGAATGCGAACGGTGCAGCCCTTCGACTGCTGGCTGTTCGCTTCATCTCCGTCTCTACGTTTCACCTCCCGCCGCTGCCCTCTCACCTCCTTCTCTTGCGCCTATAAAAGGGACGTCGCTCCTCCCAGAGAGATGCACCAGAACTACTAATCCCCTCGCCATCGGTTCCATCTCTGAGCTGCTGCTATTTTCCTCATCCCGGCTTGCGGCGTGCACCGCACGTCGGGACAGTAGGCCTCCGAAACCACACCTTTTGAGTCCTATACGGGAGAAGGGTGATAAGGTTTTTGGGGAGCGCTCAGCGCGACTACTGGCTGCTTCATCACGGACGATCCGGTCACCGACGACTACTTCCCCGACGACGACTTCTTCCCCGACATCCACGACCTCCTCGACGACATGGCAGGCGAGGACACGGACCCCAAGTCCAGCGCTTCTGCTGCTGCTGTCCCGTACGTGATCTTCTCCTTTCTATTATAGGTCCTGCTACAGTTCTTTGTTCTAGTATTTGCCCTAGATATGTTAGACACTATTTCATATATGCAACTTGCTATACTGTCTGCTCTACATATGTTTAGTTACAGTTCATATATGAAGATGTTGTTTACCTTCTCTTTGTCAAATCGCATCGCTTGTTTTATCACTACTATACTGGTCATATTTTATCTAGTATTTCTGTTAATAAAGTCATTCGGTAAATTGCTCGTATTTCCAACAGGGATATCACTAGCGAATCTGTAAATTAATATTTCAATATTTTCAATAACAACGGGAAGCTTTTGGACTGAACGAGTTAGGGATTGAAACAATCTCTTCAAAGATAATGAGGTCGTAGCTTGAATGAGACATGGCAGTGGGTCTGAACTCCTCGTAGTAACCCCCTTTGCTTACTATCCTGTTTTCCCCCTCGATCCTTCCTTTCTCATTTGGTTTTATTTATTTCACAACGAACTCTAACCTAAAATTTGCATCACGCCTCTCGGTGGCTGCTGGATGGGAGGCTAAACATCTCTTTCTTTCATGTGCAAAGTCCAAAATGCCCCAAGGCAACAGCTCTAATGGGTGATGGGCTCTTGCATATGATTGAACTATCTAAAAGGCTTCAAATTCATATCTTTGATACCCACACAAGGAGACTATCCCAATAAGGTCCACAATATAAATTATGGTTAGAACAACCAATGTCAAATGTATGTAAATATTGATATATGGAAATTAAAATCTCATACAACGGTTGTCCATGCTCGCTTGGGGCTTAGCAATACAATTGTGAACCTCAATTCATATACTTTTCTGGTGTTCCCTATTATATGTTTTATATTTCAGCCTCCTATTTCGTGGAAGATTTAGAAATTATTGCTTTAGTCGGGAAAATAGCATAGAGAATTATTGACGGTTCCGCCATTTTTAAGCTCCAACTCCTCCAACAAGGGCACAAGCTTCCTTTAAGTGGCTAAAAGTGAGATTCGATACCGAATCACGGATCTAACCAAGACAATGTTCGACAATGAGTTCTTCATCAACCATAGATGGGAGGACTCCTAAATGCCTGAAGTTGTTCGAGAGCATCCAAGCTCATGAACTTTCCATGGGAAGTTTGTTGAAGGGGGAAGATTGCATCGTGATCATACTATCAAACTCTCTTTGATTTGGAATAAAAACAGAGGATTAGAACTCATATGCATTTTCTTACTGTAGCACAATTTGTCTCATTGGAATGAAGCAAAGGAAAATCACAACGATTTTCATTGCATGATATTTCAAAGGGAAAAATGTAAGACATTTAGCATCAATTTCTTTTATTCCTATGCGTATGATCGAGGCAAAGCATGATGCACGGGTCAGTAACTCTAGCTGGCGATGGATCGTCGTTACTTAAATTCATGTGTTTTTTGTGATTCTACCATTCAAACAATTCATTTTAAATTTTCATGTGGTTTTCAATCCTTTATTTTACACGTGGATTCCTATAAAATTCATGTATTTTTCTATTCTTATGTTTAAAATTACACGACTCAAAGAGGCCAGAGCTCAGACTTTGAATTGTGACCGAAACTCAAGTAAAATAAGGCTAGATCTTAGTGAAATTCACCCAACTATGAAATAGAATCCTCTAAGGATTTGGATTTTAGATATATGTTTGTTTGAGCTCTCTATAGTTGACCATATTGCTTATCCGTAGTAAGCCTATCTTTTGTTGTGCTTATAGAATCGTTATATTATTGCATCATGCAGGGTTATCCAGTTAGACGACTTGTATTTAGTGAACCCTTTAATTACATGAATTCACCTATTCACCTCTCCTCTTTAGTTGATACTCTTTGTCCATTACTAGCTATCAGTTACATATCATTCCCTCCGACCGGGTTTATTAGCCCCCCTTTTATTTTGGACTAAAGTTTGACCATATATTTATCTAACATAATGGAAACTATGTGTCACAAAAATGTACTATTGGAAACATGTCTTAAATATAAATTGAATAATATACTTTTTCTAGCATGTCATTTATATTTTATTAATCAAATAGATGGTGAAAATTTGACCCAAAATACGAGGAGGTCTAATAAGCCCAGATAGAGGGAGTAAGTACCAAAATTCAAGATCATAAACTCGGGAATAAGGATTTCATAGTGTACCAAATTACATGTAGATACTTCATTTGCATTTATATTCCTTGTATGTCCATGTATTTTTTCTTTAAAGAGATTTCACATGGGACATTAAAAAATTTAGACGATAGAAAGAGATCAAATCAACTCCAACTACTTGGATGAGTAGACAATTTTTGGGTGAAAGAAGGAAGAGAAGATAGCACTCCCCCAAAGCAATTAACCAATAATATAATCATTAACCTATCATCACCATTTTTCTTTTACTATATGTCTCATGTGACAGAGTCCTCTCCTAATATCCATGACCTCCCTATGTCTTGATTTGACTACATGGATGCTTATTTTGATTTCTATCGCTTTTCACATTATTTGGTTACTAGAAAGGCCTAGATGTCGCATAGAAGGGGGAATAATAGGTGTTTTGATAATCTTAGGAATGTGTCTTATCCTAAACAGAAAATAAATTAGGTGGAAACTTTTCATGCATAAATCATGAATATGCTAGGCTTACGAAGTGTGTTAGCTACTTAAGTTAAATAAGATAACCACCTAAAGGAAACTAGCAAGCACACATTTTATCAATGGTACACCCTCTATTAAACTGCCAAAACATCTTACATTTGTGAACGAAGGGAGTATCAAGTATAATTATGGAAATTAAATGTGACAAGGGATAACATATTTTTTACTGGACTTCAAGTATTCACTAATACTCTACTCTCCAATGGAGAGGCAGAGGACCACCAAGGACCCTCCGTGTCACCTTATTCTCTGAGAGCCTCAGCAAACCAAGTATGGGCTCCCTTCACTATGACTAGATTCTTCCTTCAGTCCGGAGATGACAAGCTCCACAACCACTTCACAATATCCACAAAGGAGCAACTCGTGCCACTTAGAAAACTCCACCAAGAGATCACCGAACCATACACCAGGCGGTGGCCTCCAAGAGTAAAAAACTCTCGGAGTCCCACTTGAACAAATCGATGCAGAGAGCCAAAAATATTCGAATAGAAACAAAGATATGTTCAAATCTCTCTCTCTCTCTCTCTCTCTATTTCTCTCGCTGAAACCTCAGCCAAAGCAACTTTTGCAATGGAGGGATGCAAGAAAAGGGGAACAATGAACGTGGTCAACACATGACTCCTAGATCCATGAGATACTTAAGAAGGCCCCTTTATATAGGGAGCAACCAAACCTGCCCGTTGGGGCTCTTGAGCTCTCCCAAAGTTCCGTTTGAAGGTTTTGAACCAAACATCTAGGTGAAATGAGTAAAACAGAGTTATTGGATCCTCCTGGATGTCCATCTCGCGAAGGTCCGTACAACATTCGGACTAGCCCCTAGGTCCACCCGAAGGTTGGTCTGGGACTTCCGATACACAAAAATAACAAAAACATCCTACACGAGAACGCATATCTTTCTCTACGCCCTCCTGCTTTTGATCATCTTGCCTCCTTTGAAGATATAAGAGACAAGTTGAAAGTACTCATATATAGAACCAACCAAGATTAGCCAAAATGGAGGATGAAACACATGAAAATATTTGAGCAATCTAAGCACAATGTGATCGAGTTAGCGCCAAATAACCCCTTTTGATAGTATGTGTATCGACCTTTTAATCTGATCTCCCAGCAAGAACCTTGAGACCGAAAAAACTAGAAAAACATACTAAAGGCATACCTTTACTTTGCGGATTCCACTTTAGCTCGATGATAAAGTTCATGATGCCTCGTTGGAATGCTTCTCTTGACCAGAACCACGTTGCGAAGATTCTTAATTTTCTTCAAATAATAATTTATAGTTTCATTATCATCATTATGAACTTTTCTATTTCTTATACTGTTGTGAATTGCTTGTCCGCAAAAAAGAAAAGAAAAAAGAAGAGAGAGAACCTGAATAGCGCGAAGACCGAAAAAAATCGAGATACCCGAATGCCCACTCTGAAAAGTTACGACCTTTCCGCTGCTGTTTATCTGGCATTTTTTAGATTTGGATGGGAGTTTGACGAATTTATACAAATATAAAAACGTGCGACCAAGTGGTTAAGTGCTGTTAGTTAGGGCGTGTCCAACCACATTGTCTCCGGCGGTGCATTGCGACGTCTTAACCGAAGCCCCCATCGCGCCATTAACAATGACAATCTATTCTCTCGCAAGCAAGCAAGCAAGCAAGCGGATCCGTCCACGCCCACGCCCACGCCCACGCGTCACGCGTGCCATCCAGACGCCCATACCAGAACAGCAGGGAGCAGCACGTACGCAGGGAGAGGAGGTCAGGAATAGTTAATGGCCGTACGGCGATCCACCGGCACCGGCAGACACCGACAAAGACAATTTGGCACCGGCCTCTGCGATCACGGATGCCACTCCAACCGCACCGCCGGACAAGCCCATCGCGCCCGAATCCGCTTCGTAATCTCAGACCCTCTAAACCAAGGTCGAAGAAGGTGCGTGAAGCCTTCCTCTCCGTCGTCCTTTGCCCCCCCTGTTACGTGCACGCTGCGATTATGTTAATGCCGCGCTGGCCATCGCTTTCGCCGTCCTTTCCTCCAACCTCCATTGTTTAGCCGCTGGCCCACGCCCCGCCGCCCACTCAAATGCTTAAGTATCGGCGCCCTCGAGGCCTTGGAGTGTACGTGGTGCGGGCGTGGCGGTAGGAACCAGCCAAGCTTTGCGTGCGTCCAAGATCCTCGTGAGCCGTGACCGCCAGAGAATTCTTCCAGAAATGGCTTCCGCCGAGCTAGGGTCGGAGTCGGACGGGTATGGCTTCCCCTGCGGCGGCGACGACGGCGCGATGGCGGCGCTCTCGCCGGCGGTGGTCGTGTCGGTGCTCGCGTCTCTGCTGGAGCGGCACATCGCGCGCAACGAGAGGGCCTTGGCCGGCGCCCATGGCCATGCGGCGTCCGGCGAGGACGCGAGGAGGGCCGCGGCCTTCGACTGCGGCACGGTGCTGGACATGGGCATGCGGGAGTTCCTGGAGCGGTTCTCCCGGTACGCGCACGTGTCGCCGCAGGTGTACGTGGTGGCGTACGCCTACCTGGACCGGCTCCGCCGCGGCGGCGACGGCGCCGGGGCGGTGCGCGTCGTGGCGACCAACGCGCAGCGCCTGCTCACCGCGGCCATCCTGGTGGCCTCCAAGTTCGTGGAGGACAGGAACTACAAGAACTCCTACTTCGCGGCGGTGGGCGGGCTGGGCGCGGCGGAGCTGAGCTCGCTGGAGCTGGACTTCCTCTTCCTGATGCGGTTCCGGCTCAACGTCAGCGTGAGCGTGTTCCGGAGCTACTGCCGGCACCTGGAGAGGGAGGCGGGCCACGGCGGCGGGTACCAGGTCGAGAGGTGCCTTGAGAAGGCCCTCCTCGTCTCCTCCGGGGAGGCGCGGCGGCAGCACCGGCAGCCGCCAGCGGCGGCGGCAGCTCAGTAAAAGGTCCTCGCCAACCTCGACGCACTAAAGACTAAGGTAGCCGCAGCCATTGACGGCGGCCGCACGAGCTCGTCGCCGTGGCGTGTGCCGTGTCGTGACAAGATCGAGCGCCCAGTGCCGACACGGACACGGGCTGTACCTGTACGTACATAATGGTAGTAGAAAGTTTGCTAACTTGCATGTGTTAGCAGTTGTACACACAACCTCGATTGGAAAAAAGAACCGATGCGAGGATTAGTAAGAGAAAATCTCTCTTTTTACTCTGCTTACTTATGCGGGCACAATGACAAACGATTGCTTTTTAGCAGCTAAACAGAATCGACAGGGGCTGGCAGATCGAGTGAGAATTGTAACAAAATATCTTTCCCGTCAAAAAAAAATATCTTTCCCATTTACGTAGAATAAAGAGAAGGGGACACCTTTGCGTAACTCCCGGCCCGTGATCATGCCAACCGACGGCAACAAATGATTCCATACCATTTTCTAAATCCACAAATGATTATAACGTATCAGTGCTGAACGTAGCCTCCACAATCTTCTTCATTTTTTCTTCGAAAATGTGCGATTTGTGTCGTCGGTGCGACATCATATCATCGGCCAATAACTTTGCTGATAATGAAAAGGTGGTAGGCACGGCACGGCACAGCACAGCACATCCCCGGCACGCTGGAGCAACCCCATCAAGCCCCCACAGCGATACGGAAAAGGACTCGTATCCGTCCATTGGTGGATCAGATCCTGACAGTGCAGGTGCACGGAGGATACCCTGGGCCGGCCTGTAACCTGGTCCATCCCATGCGCACTTGCGCACACAGCAGCATTCCAAAAGGCTCAGAGTATCTTCAACGGCTGCTTGCAAATTTCCTCGGTCCGCAAACATAGATGTACGAGACCGTCATCCAACGCTAGCCATATTCATTGCAAACTCACTTTCAACAAATCGGGTGAAATTCATAAAAGCACAGCTGGATTTTATACAAACCAAATGAAAACGGTTACATTTTGGAAATATTTTAACTAAAAAGGTAAAACTATGTGCATGTACAATCGCGCAGAGCTCCACTCCCAATACATGGATACACTACACTAGTCTATGGCCGACCGCGGCGGATCCCTTTGTCTTCCCCATGTTCGGCAGCCCGCTCACCGGCCAACCGCGAGTCCCAGAGGCATATTCTTTCTCAGTATCTTCCCTATATTCGGCTGCGCCACTCATCGAAGTGGCAAAGATGGTGTTTCAGCCGGAGGGGAAGGGTGCTTCCGTGGAGCCCAGACAGGTGTTCCCAAGATGGTCTAAGATAAAGACCAGGACATGTCACCGGATGTACAAGTCAGTGAAGCGCCTGCGGTGGCCTCCGTGGGATACAAGCAGCGACCGCCTCCCCTATTCCACTTCTCGTTGATGATGGTGACGGACGCGGACGTGCAGGCCGCCACCTCGTTGACATCCGCGCAACCAACTTCTTTCAATACCTGTATGGTGGGCCTACGCACACGTGATGGCGGATGGCGCGGTCAAAGGCACTCGTGGCGTGGTACGATGCGCCATCGTCGGCGGCAGTGATGATGCCCGTGCCTCTGTGCTCCCCGATGTGCCGGCCTGGAGCAACTCGGCACTCCTCTGCGAACTGGCTTCGAGCGGCGAGTTTGCTGAACCACACGCCGGCTTGAGGTGGCAGCTTGCTCCGTCGGGCTTGGAGGTGTAGCACCGAGCTGTCTCGCTCGTATCCAGCGGACTCGGTGGGCCGCCCAGCCGGCTTTTATGTCAAAGAACTACTCTTTCGGCTCGTCGGATGCCATCAAAAGAGTGGAGAACATGGTGCAAGGAGGAGATGGGGAGCGGCGGAGTGATGCGATTCTTGTCCGGCGCCTAGCCTCGTTTAAATAGAGGGTGGATGGGAGGAGCAGGCCCGACGTTGCGTTTAATGTCGGCCTGCTCGTGAACGGACGTGTAGCTGAAATAGGCTTCTGGGCTTCCACACGGGTTTAATGGAGGCGCTTGAATGCGGAGAGCAGGCTCGTTAAGCCGGGCGTGCAGCGGGCGACGCCCTCGGCCGGCGCACCGCTTCAATGGCGGAGGCAGTGAGAGGTCGCATCCACCCTGAGTTGCCTTTAATGTGAAGCGGTGCGCTCTACAGCGGCATGAATGCGGGCAGTTGGGCGGCAGGCAGGAAGCGCACGCGGGCGGGGAAGGGGTTTTGATGGGCCAGGGAAGTCAGAAGCTGACGTGACAGCGGTTCGGACTCCTGCAAACCTCCCCATTTTTGTCTCCGGTTTGCGGGAGAAATCACGTCGCAGACCGATATAGGACGGCGTTGGATGGCTTCCCCGATCCGGACAACGTGACCTGGACTGATGCGGGAGGTTTGTGTGTCGGCGTTGGAGATGCCCTTAGGGCATGTCCAGCGTTCACCCTTAAATTTCTCCCGCGTCCATCCGCAGACACGGATAGAAGAACCGGCCATCCAAAGCTATCTGCATACGTTTCAAATCAAGTTTAAATAAATTTGGTGGAATTCATGCAAACCGGATGATATTCATACAAACCAGAGCACATTCGTTACATTTCGGATAGTTTCCATTTAGAAAAAATGGGGGCGTATCTAAACCTAGACTATGGCGGCATCCGCCGTTCAAGTCCTTATTGTTCCCTTCCGGCGACCGCGTCCTCCATCCGCCGTCTCCATAAGTGGCGGTGACAAGACTCGTGAAGTAAAAGTGTGATACGTCTCCAACATATCTATAATTTTTTATTGTTTCATGCTATTATATTATCTATCTTAGATGCTTTATATGCAATTTTATATATTTTGGAGGGACTAACCTATCAACTCAGTACCCAGTGCCAGTTGCTGGTATTTGCTTGTTTTTGACTTTCCAGAATATCAATAGCAAACCCTAAACCCTAAATGTAATGCCTATATGCATGCTAGATAGCGATCGATGGGTTTTTGCTTGTTTTTGGCTTGTTGTTTAATCATATTGCTTGGTTTTATTCTATCTACATTATGTCATCTTGCTTAAAACGTTAATCTGTTTGTCATGAACTTAATTCCCTAGATGCATGCTAGATAGCGATCAATGGGTGGAGTAATAGTAGTAGATGCAGGCATCGGTCGGTCTACTTGTCATGGATGTAATCCCTATAAACATGCCCATTTCCATGAATATCGTCATAACTATGTGTTTTTCTATTAATTGCCCAATGGTAATTTATCTACCCATCGTATGCTATTACTATGAGAGAGAAGGCTCTAATGAAAACTATGGGCCTGATACATCTCCAACGTATCTATAATTTTTGATTGTTCCATGCTTTTATATTATCTGTTTTGGATGTTTAATGGGCTTTAATATACCTTTTTATATTATTTTTGGGACTAACATATTAACCAAAGGCCCAGTGCAAATTGCTGTTTTTTTAACATATTTTAGTGTTCCGCATAAAAGGAATATCAAACGGAATCCAAACGAAATGAAACCTTCGGGAGAGTTATTTTTGGAACAAACGTGATCCGGGAGGCTTGGAGTGGACGTCAAGAAAGAAGCGAGGAGGCCACGAGGCAGGAGGGCGCGCCCAGGGGGGTAGGCGCGCCACCACCCTCGTGGGCCCCTTGCAGCTCCACCGACGTACTTCTTCCTCCTATATATACCCATATACCCTGAAAACATCCAGGAGCGCCACGAAACCCTATTTCCACCGCCGCAACCTTCTGTACCCGTGAGATCCCATCTTGGGGCCTTTTTGGACGCTCTGCTGGAGGGGGAATCGATCATGGAGGGCTTCTACATCAACACCATAGCCTCTCTGATGATGTGTGAGTAGTTTACCACAGACCTTCGGGTCCATAGTTATTAGCTAGATGGCTTCTTCTCTCTCTTTGGATCTCAATACAAAGTTCTCCTCGATTCTCTTGGAGATCTATTCGATGTAATTCTTTTTGCGGTGTGTTTGTCGAGATCCGATGAATTGTGGGTTTATGATCAAGATTATCTATGAATAATATTTGATTCTTCTCTGAAATCTTTTATGCATGATTTAAATATCTTTGCAAGTCTCTTCGAATTATCAGTTTGGCTTGGCCTACTAGATTGATCTTTCTTGTAATGGGAGAATTGCTTAGCTTTGGGTTCAATCTTGCGGTGTCCTTTCCCAGTGACAGCAGGGTCAGCAAGGCACGTATTGTATTGTTGCCATCGAGGATAAAAAGATGGGGTTTATATCATATTGCTTGAGTTTATCCCTCCACATCATGTCATCTTGTCATCTTGCCTAATGCGTTACTCTGTTCTTATGAACTTAATACTCTAGATGCATGCTGGATAGCGGTCGATGTGTGGAGTAATAGTAGTAGATGCAAAATCGTTTCGGTCTACTTGTCGTGGACGTGATGCCTATATACATGATCATGCCTAGATATTCTCATAATTATTCGCTTTTCTATCAATTGCTCGACAGTAATTTGTTCACCCACCATAGAATTTGCTATCTTGAGAGAAGCCACTAGTGAAACCTATGGCCCACGGGTCTATTCTCTATTATATTAAACTCCCATCAACAAGCTATTTCTATTTCTGTTTATTTTGCAATCTATACCATAAAATGAAGGAAATATGCCCTACAGGCAATAATAAAGTTGTTATTTATATTTCCTTATATCATGATAAATTTTTATTATTCATGCTAGAATTGTATTAACCGGAAACTTAGTACATGTGTGAATACATAAACAAACAGAGTGTCACTAGTATACCTCTACTTGACTAGCTCATTAGTCAAAGATGGTTAAGTTTCCTAGCCATGGACAAAGAGTTGTCATTTGATAAGCGGGATCACATCATTAGAGAATGATGTGATTGACTTGACCCATCCGTTAGCTTAGCACGAGGATCGTTACAGTTTCATTGCTATTGCTTTCTTCATAACTTATACATGTTCCTCAGACTATGAGATTATGCAACTCCCGAATACCAGAAGAACAGCTTGTGTGCTATCAAACGTCACAACGTAACTGGGTCATTATAATGATGCTCTACAAGTGTCTCCGATGGTGTTTGTTGAGTTGGCATAGATCAAGATTAGGATTTGTCACTCCGAGTATCGGAGAGGTATCTCTGGGCCCTCTCGGTAATGCACATCACCATAAGCCTTGCAAGCAATGTGACTAATGAGTTAGTTACGGGATGATGCATTATGGAATGAGTAAAGATACTTGCCGGTAACGAGATTGAACGAGGTATTGAGATACCGATGATCGAATCTCGGGCAAGTAACATACCGATGACAAAGGGAACACCGTATATCGTTATGCGGTTTGACCGATAAAGATCTTCGTAGAATATGTAGGAACCAATATGAGCATCCAGGTTCCACTATTGGTTATTGACTGGAGATGAGTCTCGGTCATGTCTACATAGTTCTTGAACCCGTAGGGTCCGCACGGTTAATGTTCTGTGATGATTTGTATTATGACTTATGTGATTTGATGACCGAACTTTGTTCGGAGTCCCGGATGAGATTGGGGGAAAGACGAGGAGTCTCAAAATGGTCGAGACGTAAACATCGATATGTTGGAAGGCTATATTCGGACATCGGAAAGGTTTCGAGTGATTCGGGTATTTTTCGGAGTACCGGAGAGTTACGGGAATTCGTATTGGGCCTTAATGGGCCATACGGGAAAGGAGAGAAAGGCCTCAAGGGTGGCCGCGCCCCTTCCCCATGGACTGGTCCGAATTTGGACTAGGGAAAGGGGGCGCCCCCTTCCTTCCTTCTCCTTCTCCCTTCCCTTTTTCCTATTTCATGTGGGAGGTGGAATCCTACTAGGACTAGGGAGTCCTAGTAGGACTCCACATTTTGGGTGCGCCCTATGAGGGCCGGCCTCCTCCTCCATCCATCCTTTATATACGTGGCCAAGGGGCACCCCATAGACACACAAGTTGATCATTGATCCCTTAGCCGTGTGCGGTGCCCCCCTCAACCATAATCCACCTCAGTCATTTCGTCGTAGTGCTTAGGCGAAGCCCCTGTGCCTTTAGTGATACGTCCATTTTGCATTATGCTTTTATATCGATAGTTATTGCATTATGGGTTGTTATTACACATTATGTCACAATACTTATGTCTATTCTCTCTTATTTTACAAGGTTTACATAAAGAGGGAGAATGCCTGCAGCTAGGATTCTGGGCTGGAAAAGGAGAAAATATTAGACCTATTCTGCACAGCTCCAAAAGTCTTGAAACTTCACGGAAGTTATTTTCAAAATATATAAAAAATACTGAGCGCAAGAAGTACCAGAGGGGGGCCACTCACCAGCCACGAGGGTGGGGGGCGCGCCTACCCCCCTGGGCATGCCCCCTGCCTCGTGGGCCCCCTGGTGGCCCTCCGATGCCCACATTTTGCTATATGGAGTCTTTCATTGAGGAAAAAAAAATCATAAAAAAGCTTTCGGGACGAGACTCCGCCGCCACGAGGCGGAACCTTGGCGGAACCAATCTAGGGCTCCGGCGGAGCTGTTCTGCCAGGGACACTTCCCTCCGGGAGGGGGAAATCATCACCATCGTCATCACCAACGCTCCTCTCGTTGGGAGGGGGCCAATCTCCATCAACATCTTCACCAGCACCATCTCCTCTCAAACCCTAGTTCATCTCTTGTATCCAATTCTTGTCTCTAAGTCTGGGATTGGTACCTGCGGGTTGCTAGTAGTGTTGATTACTCCTTGTAGTTGATGCTAGTTGGTTTACTTGGTGGAAGATCATATGTTCAGATCCTATATGTACATTAATACCCCTCTGATTATGAACATGAATATGCTTTGCGAGTAGTTACGTTTGTTCCTGAGGACATGGGAGAAGTCTTGCTATTAGTAGTCATGTGAATTTGGTATTCGTTCGATATTTTGATGAGATGTATGTTCTCTCTCCTCTAGTGGTGTTATGTGAACGTCGACTACATGACACTTCACCATTATTTGGGCCTAGAGGAAGGAATTGAGAAGTAATAAGTAGATGATGGGTTGCTAGAGTGACAGAAGCTTAAACCCTAGTTTATGCGTTGCTTCGTAAGGGGCTGATTTGGATCCATATGTTTCATGCTATGATTAGGTTTACCTTAATACTTTTGTTGTAGTTGCGGATGCTTGCAATAGAGGTTAATCATAAGTGGGATGCTTGTCAAAGTAAGGACAGTACCCAAGCACCGGTCCACCCACATACCAAATTATCAAAGTACTGAACGCGAATCATATGAACGTGATGAAAACTAGCTTGACGATATTCCCGTGTGTCCTCGGGAGCACTTTTTTCTATATAAGAGTTTGTCCAGGCTTGTCCTTTGCTACAAAAAGGATTGGGCCACCTTGCTGCACTTTATTTACTTTTTTTACTTGTTGCTCGTTACAAATTATCTTATGACAAAACTATCTATTACCTATAATTTCAGTGCTTGCAGAGAATACCTTGCCAAAAACCGCTTATCACTTCCTTTTGCTCCTCGTTGGGTTCGACACTGTTACTTATCGAAAGGACTATGATAGATCCCCTATACTTGTGGGTCATCAAGACTCTTTTCTGGCGCTGTTGCCGGGGGGTGAAGCGCCTTTGGTAGGTGGAATTTGGTAAGAAAAATTTTATACAGTGTGCTGAAATTTACTGTCACTTGTTACTATGGAAAGTAATCCTCTGAGGGGCTTGTTCGGGGTATCTTCACCCCGACCAGTAGAGCAAAGAGTTGCTCCTCAACCTACTGAACCTACTGAAAATGAAAATGTCTACTTTGAAATTCCTTCGGGTATGATAGAAAAACTGCTAGCTAATCCTTTTGCAAGAGATGGAACATTACATCCTGATGAGCACCTAATATATGTGGATGAAGTTTATGGATTATTTAAGATTGCAGGTATGCCCGATGATGTTATCAAGAAGAAGGTCTTCCCTTTATCTTTGGAGGGAGATGCATTGACATGGTATAGGCTATGTGATGATATGGGATCATGGAACTACAAACGATTGAAATTGGAATTTCATCAGAAGTTTTATCCTATGCATCTTGTTCATCGTGATCGTAATTATATATATAATTTTTGGCCTCGCGAAGGAGAAAGCATCGCTCAAACTTGGGGGAGGCTTAAATCAATGTTATATTCATGCCCCAATCATGAGCTCTCAAGAGAAATGATTATCCAAAAAATTTATGCTCGGCTTTCTGATAACAATCGCACCATGCTCGATACTTCTTGTGCTGGCTCTTTTATGATGAAGACTATTGAATTCAAATGGGATTTATTGGAAAGAATTAAACGCAAATCTGAAGATTGGGATCTCGACGAAGGTAAGGAGTCAGGTATGACACCTAAGTTTGATTGTGTTAAATCTTTTATGGATATCAATGTTTTCCGTAAATTTAGCGCTAAATATGGACTTGACTCTGAAATAGTAGCTTCTTTCTGTGAATCTTTTGCTACTCATGTTGATCTCCCTAAGGAGAAGTGGTTTAAATATAATCCTCCCATTGAAGTAAAAGTAGTTGCACCTATTAAAGTTGAAGAAAAGACTATCACTTATAATGATCCTATTGTTCCTACTGCTTATGTTGAGAAACCACCTTTTCCTGTTAGGATAAAAGATCATGCTAAAGCTTCAACTATGGTTCGTAAAAGCAATATTAGAACTTATATACCCCCTGAGCAAGTTAAAGTTGAACCTAATATTGCTATTGTTAAGGATCTCTTGGCTGATAATATTGATGGGCATGTTATTTATTTTTGTGATGAAACTGCTAGAATTGCTAAACCTTGTGCTAAAGATAAACATAGACATGTGGTAGGCATGCCTGTTATTTCTGTTAAAATAGGAGATCATTGTTATCATGGCTTGTGTGATATGGGTGCTAGTGCTAGTGCAATACCTATTGACTTATATAGAGAAATTATGCATGATATTAGAAGATATTGATGTCACAATTAAACTTGCCAATAGAGATACTATTTCACCAATTGGGATTGTTAGAGATGTTGAATTCTTGTGTGGGAAAACTAAATATCCTACTTATTTTCTTGTTCTTGGTTCCCCACAAGATAGTTTTTGTCTCATTATATTTGGTAGACCCTTCTTAAACGCTGTTAATGCTAGGATAGACTGCAAAAAGGATGTTGTTACTATTGGTTTAGGTGATATGTCTCATGAGTTCAACTTTTCTAAATTTCGTAGACAACACCGTGAAGAGGAACTGCCTAGTAAAGATGAAATTATTGGTCTTGCTTCTATTGCCGTACCTCCTAGTGATCCCTTAGAACAATATTTGCTAGACCATGAAAATGATATGTTTATGAATGAAATAAGGGAAATAGATGAGGTGTTCTTTAAACAGGGACCTATTCTGAAACACAACCTGCCTATTGAAATCTTAGGGGATCCTCCTCCACCCAAGGGTGATCCCGTGTTTGAGCTTAAACCATTGCCTGATACTCTTAAATATGCTTATCTTGATGAAAAGAAGATATATCCTGTTATTATTAGTGCTAACCTTTCAGAGAAGGAGGAAGAAAAATTATTGAAAACTCTGAAGAAGCACCGTGCTGCTATTGGATATACTCTTGATGATCTTAAGGGCATTAGTCCCACTCTATGTCAACACAAAATAAATTTGGAAAAAGATGCCAGACCAGTTATTAATCACCAACAACGACTGAATCCTAAGATGAAAGAAGTGGTAAGAAAAGAAATACTAAAGCTCTTTGAGGCAGGTATAATTTATCCCATTGCTGATAGTCAGTGGGCAAGTCCCGTCCATTGTGTTCCTAAGAAGAGAGGTATTATTGTCGTTCCTAACGATAAAGATGAATTGATTCCGCAAAGAATCATTACAGGTTATAGGATGGTAATTGATTTCCGCAAATTAAATATGGCTACTAAAAAGATCATTACCCCTTACCTTTCAACGATCAAATGCTAGAAAGATTATCCAAACATACACATTTTTGCTTTCTGGATGGTTATTTTGGTTTCTCTCAAATACCTGTATCAGCTGATGATCAATCTAAGACCACTTTTACTTGCCCTTTCGGTACTTTTTCTTATAGACGTATGCCTTTTGGTTTATGTAATGCACCTGCTACCTTTCAAAGATGCATGATGGCTATATTTTCTGATTTTTGTGAAAAGATTTGTGAGGTATTCATGGATGATTTCTCTGTTTATGGATCCTCTTTTGATGATAGCTTAAGCAACCTTGATCGAGTTTTGTAGAGATGTGAAGAAACTAACCTTGTCTTGAATTGGGAGAAATGCCACTTTATGGTTAATGAAGGTATTGTCTTGGGGCACAAAATTTCTGAAAGAGGCATTGAAGTTGATAAAGATAAAGTTGATGCTATTGAAAAGATGCCGTGTCCCAAGGACATCAAAGGTATAAGAAGTTTCCTTGGTCATGCCGACTTTTATAGGAGGTTCATTAAGGACTTCTCAAAAATTTCTCGGCCTCTGATTAATTTATTACAAAAATATATACCTTTCGTCTTTGATAATGATTGTGTAGAAGCATTTGAAATACTTAAGAAAGCATTGATCTCTGCACCTGTTCAGCCACCTGATTGGAATTTACCTTTTGAAATTATGTGTGATGCTAATGATTATGCTGTAGGTGCTATTCTAGGGCAAAGAGTTGACAAGAAATTAAATGTTATTCAATATGCTAGTAAAACTTCACACGGATCATGCTGCTATTAAATATCTTATGGAAAATAAAGATGCTAAACCCAGACTTATTAGATGGGTTCTCTTGCTACAAGAATTTGATTTGCATATTATTGATAGAAAGGGAGCTGGGAACCCCGTTGCAGACAACTTGTATAGGTTAGAGAATGTTCTTGATGTCCCACTACCTATTGATGATAGCTTTCCTGATGAACAATTAAATGTCATAAATGCTTCTCGGACTGCTCCATGGTATGCTGATTATATTGTTACTAAATTTATACCATCTAGTTTCACATACCGGCAAAAGAAAAAGTTCTTCTATGATTTGAGACATTACTTTTGGGATGACCCACATCTTTATAAAGAAGGAGTAGATGGTATTATTAGACATTGTGTACCTGAGCATGAACATGAATAGATCCTACGCAAGTGTCACTCTGAGGCTTATGGAGGACACCATGCTGGAGATAGAACTGCACATAAGGTATTGCAATCCGGTTTTTATCGGCCAACTCTCTTCAAGGATGCCCGTAAGTTTGTTGTATCTTGTGATGAATGTCAAATAATTGGTAATATTAGTAGACGTCAAGAAATGCCTATGAATTATTCACTTGTTATTGAACCATTTGATGTTTGGGGCTTTGATTATATGGGACCTTTTCCTACCTCTAATGGATATACACATATTTTAGTTGCTGTTGATTACCTTACTAAGTGGGTAGAAGCTATTCCAACTAGTAGTGTCGATCATAACACCTCTATTAATATGCTTAAAGAAGTTACTTTTCCGAGGTTTGGAGTCCCTAGATATTTAATGACTGATGGTGGTTCACATTTTATTCATGCCACTTTCCATAAAATGCTTGCTAAGTATGATGTTAATCATAGAATTGCATCTCCTTATCACCCACAGTCTAGTGGTCAAGTAGAATTGACTAATAGAGAACTCAAATTAATTTTGCAAAAGACTGTTAATAGATCTAGAAAGAATTGGTCCAAGAAACTTGATGATGCATTATGGGTCAATAGAACTGCATATAAAAATCCTATGGGTATGTCTCCGTATAAAATGGTTTATGGAAAAGCATGTCACTTACCTCTCGAACTAGAACATAAGGATTATTGGGCTATTAAAGAGCTTAATTATGATTTTAAACTTGCCGGTGAGAAAAGGTTATTTTACATTAGCTCACTTGATGAATGGAGAACCCAAGCCTATGAGAATGACAAATTGTTTAAAGAAAAAGTTAAAAGATGGCATGACAAAAGGATACAAAAGCGTGAGTTTAATGTAGATGACTGTATTGTTATACAACTCTCGTTTAAGATTTTTTGCAGGAGAACTTCTCTCTAAATGGGAAGGTCCTTACGTTATCGAGGAGGTATATCGTTCCAGTGCCATAAAAATCAACAACTTCGAAGGCACAAATCCGAAGGTGGTGAATGGTCAAAGAATCAAACATTATATCTTAGGTAATCGTATAAATGTTGAAACCAATGTTATTGAAACCATAACCCCGGAGGAATACATAAGGGACACTTTCCGAAACATTTTAGACTCCGAAAAGGAATAGGTATGTGGTACGGTAAGTAAACCAACTCCAAAACAGTTCTAATGGCAATTTTTCTCCGTTTTGTAATATTTAGAAAAATAGAAAAATAAGAAGCAGTCCGGGAAGGACACGAGGGATCCACGAGGGTGGGGGGCACGCCCTACCCCCTGGGCGCGCCCCCTGCCTCGTGGGCACCTCGTGCGCTCTCCGGACTCCGTTTTCTTGCACGTTACGTATTTTGGTCGGTAAAAATTCATTATATAATCTCCCGGAGGTTTTGACTCCTGTATCACGCAAATATCTCTCGTCTTTGTTTGGAGCTGTGTTTCTCACAGATCTAGGTCATCATGTCGTCTTCAAGTGCCCCCAAGGACAAGTTCTTCGAGAAGGTCATTGAGGGAGTCCGTGATTTAGGGGTCTCCGGACAGCCGGACTCTATCCTTCGGCCGGACTGTTGGACTATGAAGATACAAGATTGAAGACTTCGTCCCGTGTCCGAATGGGACTCTACTTGGCGTGGAAGGCAAGATAGGCAATACGGATATGTATATCTCCTCCTTTGTAACCGACCTTGTGTAATCCTAACCCTCTCCGGTGTCTATATAAACCGGAGGGTTTTAGTCCATAGGACACAATAAAGAACAATCAGACCAAAGGCTAGCTTCTAGGGTTTAGCCTCTCCGATCTCGTGGTAGATCAACTCTTGTAATACTCATATCATCAAGAATAAATCAAGCAGGACATAGGGTTTTACCTCCATCAAGAGGGCCCGAACCTGGGTAAAACATCGTGTCCACTGCCTCCTATTACCATCCGCCTTAGACGCACAGTTCGGGACCCCCTACTCGAGATCCGCCGGTTTTGACACCAACAATCATCAACCCCTACCTCGCAGAGGTGTTGCAACACCCTCAAACCATTGAGATGCATGAGGGGTTGTTGCACATCCGCGATGTTAAGGGACGAAGGAAGACCGGAAGCACGGAGGCAAGGCTCGAGGCATTGGAGCAACAAGTTTTCAAGTGTCAGGAGATGGTGGAGTGTGGACTCGACTCCAATCACATTATGATCATGGAGTTCGCCAACAACCACAAGCTGGACGTCAAGGACATCGGGGAGGCCATCTTCAAGCTTCATGAGAAAATCGAGCACCTCCAAGCCCAGATCTATGACCTGCAAAATCAAAACTGTGAGTATGAATATTGATTCAAAAGGATGAGTTTGGCTGCAGATTTGAGGACTCAGAAGACTCGATCATCCTTCTATGATGGTGAGCCTATGCCTTGGAAGAGGGACGACAAGCCTAAATCATCAACAACTCCAACTCCTTCACCGGCAAAAGAGATATAATCACATGGGTATGGGCACTCCCCTTGGCAACTGCCAAGCTTGGGGGAGGTGCCCCGGTATCGTATCACCATCACCTTCGTCTTTACCGTTTTTCTTAGTACGGTCCTTCTGATAATATTTTGATTTAGTAGAATAAAAGTTTTTAGTATGATCTAGTTGTGAGTTTTGCTTTATGATCCCTCTATGTAATCGAGTTTGTGAGCTATATAATAAAGATTAGTGTTGAGTCAAGGGCTTGATTATTTTGCTATGATCTTGAGGGAATAAAATAAAAAGAGAGAAGAATAAAAAGAAATAAAAGAGATCATAAGGATCTTATGGAGAGTAATGAGCTCACATATAAATAGTATTATGAATAAAAGTTGTTGAGAGTTGACAAACATAGTTTTGGTCATCGCTGCAATTAATAGGAAGTAATAAAGAAAGAGAGGTCTTCACACATAAATATACTATCTTGGACATCTTTTATGATTGTGAGCACTCATTAAAAAATGATATGCTAAAGAGTTGATGTTGGACAAGGAAGACAACGTAATGTGTTATGTTTTCTTACATCTGAGATAAATTATATTATCATGGATCATCCAACATGATTGAGCTTGCCTTTTCCCCTCATACTAGCCAAATTCTTTGCACCAAGTAGAGATATTACTTGTGCTTCCAAATATCCCTAAACCCAGTTTTTCCATGAGAGTCCACCATATCTACTTATGGATTGAGTAAGATCCTTCAAGTAAGTTGTCATCGGTGCAAGTAATAAAAATTGCTCTCTAAATATGTATGACTTATTAGTGTGGGAGAAAATAAGCTTTATACGATCTTGTGATATGGAAGAAACAAAAGCGACGGACTGCATAATAAAGGTCCATATCACAAGTGGCAATATAAAGTGACGTTCTTTCGCATTAAGATTTTGTGCATCCAACCATAAAAGCGCATGACAACCTCTGCTTCCCTCTGCGAAGGGCCTATCTTTTACTTTTATCTCCCACCTTACATAAGAGTCATGGTGATCTTAACCTTTCCTTTTTATATTTTATCTTTTGGCAAGCACAATATGTTGGAAAGATCCTAGTATATATGGCTAATTGGATGTGAGTTTTCATGAACTATTATTGTTGACATTACCCTTGAGGTAAAACGTTGGGAGGCAAAACTATAAGCCCCTATCTTTCTCTGTGTCCGATTAAGACTTCATACCTATAAATGTTGTGTGAGTGTTAGCAAGTGTGAAAGACTAAAAGATGGTTGAGTATGTGGACTTGCTGAAAAGCTCATATATTGACTCTTTCCTATGTTATGATAAATTGCAATTGCTTCAATGACTGAGATTATAGTTTGTTAGTTTTCAATGAAGTGAAGCACTAGAGAAAAAACTATATAGCTCAAAAGATATAAGTGAAGCACATAGAGTATTCTAATAAATTCCAATTCATGTGTCTCTCTCTCAAAAGGTGTGTACAACAAGGATGATTGTGGTAAACTAAAAGGCCAAGACTCAAATCATACAAGACGCTCCAAGCAAAACACATATCATGTGGCGAATAAAAATATAGCTCCAAGTAAAGTTACCGATGAACGAAGACGAAAGAGGGGATGCCTTCCAGGGCATCCCCAAGCTTAGGCTTTTTGGTGTCCTTGGATTTACCTTGGGGTGCCTTGGGCATCCCCAAGCTTAGGCTCTTGCCACTCCTTGTTCCATAATCCATCAAATCTTTACCCAAAACTTGAAAACTTCACAACACAAAACTTAACAAGAAAATCTCGTGCGCTCCGTTAGCGAAAGAAAACAAAACACCACTTCAAGGTACTGTAATGAACTCATTATTTATTTATGTTGGTGTTAAACCTACTGTATTCCAACTTCTCTATGGTTTATAAACTCTATTACTAGCCATAGATTCATCAAAATAAACAAACAACACATGAAAAACAGAATCTGTCAAAAACAGAATAATATGCAGTAATCTGTAACTAACGCAAACTTCTGGAACCCCAAAAATTCTAAAATAAATTTCTGGGCGTGAGGAATTTATCTATTAATCATTTGCAAAACTAATTAACTAAACAGCACTCTCCAATAAAAAATGGCAGTAATTATCGTGAGCGCTAAAGTTTCTGTTTTTTACAGCAAGATCAAAAAGACTTTCCCCAAGTCTTCCCAACGGTTCTACTTGGCACAAACACTAATTAAACAAAAAAACACAACCAAAACAGAGGCTAGATAAATTATTTATTACTAAACAGGAGCAAAAAAACAAGGAACAAAAATAAAATTGGGTTGCCTCCCAACAAGCGCTATTGTTTAACACCCCTAGCTAGGCATAAAAGCGAAGATAGATCTAGGTATTGCCATCTTTGGTAGGCAATCCATAAGTGGCTCTCATAATAGATTCATATGGTGATTTAATTTTATTTCTAGGTAAGTGTTCCTTGCCTCTCCTTAACAGAAATTGGAATCTAATATTCCCTTCCTTCATATCAATAATTGCACCAATCGTTCTAAGGAAAGGTCTACCAAGAATAATAGGACATGAAGGATTGCAATCTATATCATGAACAATGAAATCTACGGGCACATAATTCCTATTTGCAACAATAAGAACATCATTAATCTTTCCCATGGGTTTCTTAATAGTGGAATCCCCAAGGTGCAAGTTTAAAGAACAATCATCAAATTCACGGAAACCTAGCAAATCACACAAAGTTTTTGGGATCGTGGAAACACTAGCACCCAAATCACACAAAGCATAGCATTCATGATCTTTAATTTTAATTTTAATTGTAGGTTCCCACTCATGATAAAGTTTTCTAGGGATAGAAACTTCCAACTCAAGTTTTTCTTCATAAGATTGCATCAAAGCATCAACGATATGTTTAGTAAAAGCATTATTTTGACTATAAGCATGAGTAGAATTTAGCACGGATTGCAACAAGGAAATACAATCTATCAAAGAGCAATTATCATAATTAAATTACTTTAAATCCAAGATAGTGGGTTCATTGATATTTAAAGTTTTGACCTCTCCAATCCCACTTTTATCAACTTTTGCATCAAGATCTAAAAACTCCGAATTTTTGGGACCCCTTCTAACTAAAGTTGACTCATCTCCAGTCCCATCATTATCAAGATTAATATTTCAAAACAAGGATTTAATAGGGGACACATCAATCACTTTTAGATCTTCATCTTTATTATCATGACAACTAGAAGAACACGCTTTCACAAAGCAATCTTTCTTAGAACGCATCTTAGCGGTTCTTTCTTTGCACTCATCAATGGAAATTCTCATGGCTTTGAGAGACTCATTGATACCATGCTTAGGTGGAATAGATCTAAGTTTAAAAGAATCAACATCAAGAGAAATTCTATCCACGTTCCTAGCCAATTCATCAATAATAAGCAATTTTTCTTCAACAAAGCATTGAAATTCTTTTGCGAACTAATAAATTCTTTAATACTAGATTCAAAATCAGAGGGTATCTTATTATAATTTCCATAAGAATTGTTGTAGGAATTACCATAATTATTAGAGGAATTACCAGGAAACGGCCTAGGATTAAAATTACCTCTATACGCGTTATTACCAAAATTGTTCCTACCAACAAAATTCACATCCATAGATTCATTATTATTCTCAATCAAAGTAGACAAAGGCATATCATTAGGATCAGTAGGAGAACTCTTATTAGCAAACAATTTCATAAGTCCATCCATCTTTCCACTCAAAACATTAATCTTTTCAATTGCATGAACTTTTTTACTAGTAGATCTTTCAGCGTGCCATTGAGAATAATTAACCATAATATTATCTAGGAGTTTGGTAGCTTCTCCTAAAGTGATTTGCATAAAAGTGCCTCCCGCAGCCGAATCTAAAAGATTTCTAGAAGCAAAATTCAATCTGGCATAAATTTTTTGTATAATCATCCATAAATTCAATCCATGTGTAGGGCAATTACGTATCATTAATTTCATCCTCTCCCAAGATTGTGCAACATGATCATGATCAAGTTGCTTAAAGTTCATAATATCGTTTCTAAGAGAGATAATCTTAGCAGGAGGAAAATACTTAGAGATAAAAGCATCTTTGCACTTATTCCACGAATCAATACTATTTTTAGGCAAAGATGAAAACCAAGCTTTAGCACGATCTCTAAGCGAAAACGGAAATAGCTTAAGTTTAATGATGTCTACTACACAACCTTCTTCTTGTAGACGTTGTTGGGCCTCCAAGTGTAGAGGTTTGTAGGACAGTAGCAAATTTCCCTCAAGTGGATGACCTAAGGTTTATCAATCCGTAGGAGGCGTAGGATGAAGATGGTCTCTCTCAAGTAACCCTGCAACCAAATAACAAAGAGTCTATTGTGTCCCCAACACACCCAATACAATGGTAAATTGTATAGGTGCACTAGTTCGGCGAAGATATGGTGATACAGGTTTTTGAAATCTGAAAATGTAAAAACAGCAAGGTAACTAATGATAAAAGTGAGCGTAAACGGTATTGCAATGCGTTGAAACAAGGCCTAGGGTTCATACTTTCGCTAGTGCAAGTTCCCTCAACAATAATAGCATAATTGGATCACATAACTATCCCTCAACATGCAACAAAGAGTCACTCCAAAGTCACTAATAGCGGAGAACGAACGAAGAGATTATGGTAGGGTACGAAACCACCTCAAAGTTATTCTTTCCAATCAATCCGTTGGGCTATTCCTATAAGTGTCACAAACAGCCCTGGAGTTCGTACTAGAATAACACCTTAAGACACAAATCAACCAAAACCCTAATGTTACCTAGATACTCCAATGTCACCTCAAGTTTCCGTGGGTATGATTATACGATATGCATCACACAATCTCAGATTCATCTATTCAACCAACACATAGAACCTCAAAGAGTGCCCCAAAGTTCTACCGGAGAATCACGACGAAAACGTGTGCCAACCCCTATGCATAGGTTCATGGGCGGAACCCGCAAGTTGATCACCAAAACATACATCAAATGAATCACGTGATATCCCATTGTCACCACAGATATCCACGGCAAGACATACATCAAGTGTTCTCAAATCTTTAAAGACTCAATCCGATAATATAACTTCAAGGGGGAAACTCAATCCATTACAAGAGAGTAGAGGGGGGAAAGAAACATCATAGGATCCAAATATAATAGCAAAGCTTGCGATACATCAAGATCGTATCACCTCAAGAACACGAGAGAGAGAGAGATCAAACACATAGCTGCTGGTACAAACCCTCGGCCCCGAGGGAGAACTACTCCCTCCTCGTCATGGAGAGCACCGGGATGATGAAGATGGCCACCGGAGAGGGATTCCCCCCCTCCGGCAGGGTGCCGGAACGGGTCTAGATTGGCTTTCGGTGGCTACGGAGGCTTTTGGCAGCGGAACTCCCGATCTATTGTGCTCTCCAATAGTTTTAGGGTACGTGGGTATATATGGGTGAAAGACATACGCCAGGGGAGCCATGATGGGCCCACGAGGGTGGAGGGCGTGTTGGAAATATGCCCTAGAGGCAATAATAAAATGGTTATTATTATATTTCTTTGTTCATGATAATTGTCTATTGTTCATTCTATAATTGTGTTATCCGGAAATCGTAATACATGTGTGAATACATAGACCACAACACGTCCCTAGTGAGCCTCTAGTTGACTAGCTCGTTGATCAAAAGATAGTCATGGTTTCCTGACTATGAACATTGGATGTCATTGATAACGGGATCACATCATTAGGAGAATGATGTGATGGACAAGACCCAATCCTAAGCATAGCTCAAAGATCGTGTAGTTCGTTTGCTGTAGCTGTAACATCCCAAATTTTCAATTTGGAATGTTATACATTAGATCATCAATGCATATCATATTTTATTTTGCATTTTGGTTGATCCTAGAAATTCTACGCAACTCAATGACCAACAGATAGAGTTGGGGATTTCGTTATTTTCATATTTGAGTTTTCTCAAATTTTGAGAATAGGATCATTTGATTTTATTTATTTTATCATCAATTATTTCTATTACAAAAAAATATGAGAGAGGGAATAAAATGACTTTCCCAAAAATAAAGAAATATTGAGGATTTAATAATAAAATCAAATAAGATTTTATTCCGGAGTTTTTTCGGTGTTTTATTTGAATTTAGGTAAAAAATTGCGTTTTTCAAAATTTCATTTAGGGCCGAAATAAATGTTCACTTTGTCGGGCTTGATTTTATAAGCCCGGGAAAATTTATTTCGGAATTTTTGAAGTCCGTTTAGTATTTCTTTTTATTTTTCTTCCGAGCGTAATTTTTTTTAAAAAAAAGAGGAACCGACCTACGGGCTGTGTCCGACTAGGACTCCCGGCCCGTAGGGGCTTTATAAGCCGGCCCACCCGGGGGGGGGGAACCCTAGCCCCAGCGCCCCGCACCAGCCCCGCACCCGCGCCGCCGCCGCCCCGCCGCTCGCAGAGGTTCGCCGCCGCCTCGTAATCCGCGTCGCCCGTTTTTTTAGAAAACCGATCGGTTTTCCGTCGGTTTATTTTCGGTTTTTTTAGTTTTTGTTTTTTTATTAGATCGTTTTTTTTCGGTTTAGGTTAAATAGCGAGCGTTCGCTCGTTTGTTCGTTTAAACGAACACGTTCATCGTTTAGATCTGGATAACGAACGCTCGTTCGTTAATCCATTCGTCGTTTTTCTTTTTCTCGGATTTTTCGCGGTTATTTTCTGATCACGATTCCTGATCCGATTTTCGTTTTAGTATAACTTTTCGCTCGTTTATCGGAATCAGGCGATTCAAGCGCCTAGAGTTTTGTCTCGAAACCCTCTATCCGTTTAACCAAGTTAAACAAGGTTTTGCTACTGTAAAATTTGCCCTAGATCCAGATTACTAGAACGAAGTTGTTTTCTTTCGCCGTTTGACTTTCGTTGCTTTGTTCGATTCGATTTTTTTGCCAACCGGAGTTCTTAAGTTGAACCTTCTGGTTAGATCTCTTATTTGAGTTTTACCTGTGCATTAGATGAGTACTTATTGTATGCTCGTTTGTTGTTTGCGATAGAGTATCCGGAGTGCGCCGCCTGTTACTTCGAATCGCTAGGTTTCCCGGATCATCAGCAAGGCAAGTAACACTTTGATCATACCTTTTCTACTACCCAGTTTTATTGCATTAGATCAAACCTCACACATTGCATGATTAGGATCTAATTAAATTGTGGGATGGGAAGTAGATGAGGTAGTACCAATTACCTGTTTATTATCAAACCTTTGGGAGTTACTTCTACGTTTGCTTATTATGCCATGCTATGCTAGTAGACGTGGATTGGGTGAGTGAAATCCATGACAGATGTGAGATTGTTAATTAATGGTTTATCTAAGGTGGCAACTTAAACACACATCTGGGTGGATTGAGGCACCTGGGTATTCCAGGACTTGCCTGTTTTCTTTTGGACCGCCACCCAGGCTCAAAGGGATCATGAGACTATTCATACAAGAAACTTCCGTGTGCAGCCACAAGCTATTATGGGCTCTAGCATAGTTGACTAAGTTGTGCGAACTCTTACAGAGGTAGACTAGCAGATGTAGGGGATGTAGGTGGTACGGTCTACCCGATCGTAAGGTGCTAGCGCTTTTGAAAGACTATGTCTCGGTCAACCGTCTTCTCAAACACCATGTAGTGCGAGAAAACAAACGGAGGCGATCGAGTCTTGTGGGGAAAAGTGCGCAAACCTTTACAGAGTGTAATAAACTAATCATGGTTAGCCGTGTCCCCGGTTATGGACATCTTGAGTATCTAGTACCTGGATTTTCATGTGAATCTCAACATGTTACTCTAAAATAAATTTTGTTGGGTTATGTTTAATGATGATGCTTAATTGGGATTGAGAATGCTGTCAACCATTCTCAATGTTTAACAACCACCATGATAGTAATTAAATTTATTCCTTTGGAGTAGGAAAAAATTGGCTTTACGCAAAACTGTAACCATAGAGCTTTCCACCAGCCAAATATGCATATAGTATAGCTGTTTCATTCCATTACTCTCTATGTGTTACCTTGCCAGCATATTCCATGTGCTGAACCGTTTTCGGGCTGCAACGTTAATGTTGCAGACTTTTCAGACGACGATTAAGGAGTTTTTAGGTCATGGTTCTATACTCAGTGATGCCGTTGGAGTTGATGGACTCACTTATCTTCCAAGCCTTCCGATGTTATTGTTATTAGATGGCCTTAAGCCATATTTATTGTAATAAGTTCTCTTTTGAGACACTCGATGTAATAAGTGTGTGATTTCTACTCTTCTATACATCCTCTGAGTACTGTGTGGTGTCAGCATTACTGATCCAGGGATGACACCGGAGCACAGAGATCAGACTGTTTGAGGTCTGGTCGCTACAGTAGCTTTTCCGAATGTCAAGTATCATTTCCTTAGACCATGAGATTGTGCAACTCCCGGATACCGTAGGAGTTCTTTGGGTGTGCCGAACATCACAACATAACTGGGTGACTATAAAGGTACACTACAGGTATCTCTGAAAGTATCTGTTGGGTTGGCACGAATCGAGACTGGGATTTGTCACTCCGTATGACGGAGAGGTATCTCTGGGACCACTCAGTAATGCATCATCATATTGAGCTCAATGCGATCAAGTGGTTGATCACGGGATCATGCATTACAGTACGAGTAAAGTGACTTGCCGGTAACGAGATTGAACGAGGTATTAGGATACCGACGATCGAGTCTCGGGCAAGTAACGTACCGATTGACAAAGGGAATTGTATACGGATTGATTGAATCCTCGACATCGTGGTTCATCCAATGAGATCATCGTGGAGCATGTGGGAGCCAACATGGGTATCCAGATCCCGCTGTTGGTTATTGACCGGAGAGTCATCTTGGTCATGTCTGCATGTCTCCCGAACCCATAGGGTCTACACACTTAAGGTTCGGTGACGCTAGGGTTGTAGAGATATTAGTATGCAGTAACCCGAAAGTTGTTCGGAGTCCCGGATGAGATCCTGGACGTCACGAGGAGTTCCGGAATGGTTCGGAGGTAAAGATTTATATATAGGAAGTGCAGTTTCGGCCATCAGGAAGGTTTCAGGGGTCACCGGTATTGTACCGGGACCACCGGAAGGGTCCCGGGGGTCCACCGGGTGGGGCCACCTATTCCGTAGGGCCCGTGGGCTGAAGTGGGAGGGGAACCAGCCCCTGGTGGGCTGGTGCGCCCCCCTTGGGCCTCCCCCTGTGCCTAGGGTTAGAAACCCTAGGGGTTGGGGGCGCCACCCTTGCCTTGGGGGCAAGGCACCCCCTTTGGCCGCCGCCCCCTTGGAGATCCATCTCCCTAGGGCCGCCCCCCTAGGGCCCCTATATAAAGAGGGGGGAGGGAGGGCAGCCAGACCCTTGCTCTTGGCGCCTCCCTCTCCCTCCGTAACAGCTCTCCTTCCCGCTTGCACTTGGCGAAGCCCTGCTGGGATCCTGCTGCATCCACCACCACGCCGTCGTGTTGCTGGATCTTCATCAACCTCTCCTTCCCCCTTGCTGGATCAAGAAGGAGGAGACGTCTTCCCAACCGTACGTGTGTTGAACGCGGAGGTGTTGTCCGTTCGGCACTTGGTCATCGGCGATTTGGATCACGACGAGTACGACTCCATCAACCCCGTTCTCTTGAACGTTTCCACGCGCGATCTACAAGGGTATGTAGATGCACTCCTCTCTCCCTCGTTGCTAGATGACTCCATAGATTGATCTTGGTGATGCGTAGAAAATTTTAAAATTCTGCTACGTTCCCCAATAGTGGCATCATGAGCTAGGTCTATGCGTAGTTACTATGCACGAGTAGAACACAAAGCTGTTGTGGGCGTCGATATTGTCAATTATCTTGCCGTTACTAGTCTTATCTTGATTCGGCGGCATTGTGGGATGAAGCGGCCCGGACCAACCTTACACGTACGCTTAGGTGAGACCGGTTCCACCGACTGACATGCACTAGTTGCATAAGGTGGCTGGCGGGTGTCTGTCTCTCCCACTTTAGTCGGATCGGATCCGATGAACAGGGTCCTTATGAAGGGTAAATATAAATTGGCAATTCACGTTGTGGTTTTGGCATAGGTAAGAAACGTTCTTGCTAGAAACCTATAGCAGTCACGTAAAAATTTGCAACAACAATTAGAGGACGTCTAACTTGTTTTTGCAGCAAGTGTTTTGTGATGTGATATGGCCAAAGGATGTGATGAATGATATATGTGATGTATGAGATGATCATGTTCTTGTAATAGGAATCACGACTTGCATGTCGATGAGTATGACAACCGGCAGGAGCCATAGGAGTTGTCTTTATCTATTTATGACCTGTGTGTCAACATAAACGTCATGTAATTACTTTACTTTATTGCTAAAGCATTAGCCATAGTAGAAGTAATAGATGACGAGACAACTTCAAGAAGACACGATGATGGAGATCATGGTGTCATGCCGGTGACAACGATGATCATGGAGCCCCGAAGATGGAGATCAAAAGGAGCAAATGATATTGGCCATATCATGTCACTATTTGATTGCATGTGGTGTTTATCATGTTTTACATCTTATTTGCTTAGAACGATGGTATCTTAAATAAGATGATCCCTCGTAATAATTTCAAGAAAGTGTTCCCCCTAACTGTGCACCGTTGCGAAGGTTCATTGTTTCGAAGCACCATGTGATGATCGGGTGTGATAGATTCTAACGTTTGAATACAAAGGGTGTAAGCCAGATTTACACACGCAATACACTTAGGTTGACTTGACGAGCCTAGCATGTACAGACATGGCCTCGGTACAAAGAAGACCGAAAGGTCGAGCATGAGTCGTATAGAAGATACGATCAACATGAAGATGTTCACCGATGTTGACTAGTCCGTCTCACGTGATGATCGGACACGGCCTAGTTGACTCGGATCATGTTTCACTTAGATGACTAGAGGGATGTCTATCTGAGTGGGAGTTCATTGAATAATTTGATTAGATGAACTTAGTCTAAAATCTTTACAATATGTCTTGTAGATCAAATGGCCCACGTTGTCCTCAACTTCAACGTGTTCCTAGAGAAAACCAAGCTGAAAGATGATGGCAGCAACTATACGGACTGCGTCCGGAACTTGAGGATCATCCTCATAGCTGCCAAGAAAGATTATGTCCTAGAAGCACCGCTAGGTAACGCACCTATCCCAGAGAACCAAGAAGTTATGAACGCTTGGCAGTCACGTGCCGATGATTACTCCCTCGTTCAGTGCGGCATGCTTTACAGCTTAGAACCGGGGCTCCAAAAGCGTTTTGAGAGACACAGAGCATATGAGATGTTCGAAGAGCTGAAAATGGTTTTCCAAGCTCATGCCCGGGTCGAGAGATATGAAGTCTCCGACAAGTTCTTCGGCTGTAAGATGGAGGAAAATAGTTCTGTCAGTGAGCACATACTCAAAATGTCTGGGTTGCATAACCGCTTGACTCAGCTGGGAGTTAATCTCCCGGATGACGCGGTCATTGACAGAATCCTTCAGTCGCTTCCATCGAGCTACAAGAGCTTTGTGATGAACTTCAATATGCAGGGGATGGAAAAGACCATTCCTGAGCTATATTCAATGCTGAAATCAGCGGAGGTAGAAATCAAAAAGGAACATCAAGTGTTGATGGTGAATAAAACCACTAAGTTCAAGAAAGGCAAGGGTAAAAAGAACTTCAAGAAGGACGGCAAGGGAGTTGCCGCGCCCAGTAAACAAGCTGCCGGGAAGAAGCCAAAGAATGGACCCAAGCCCGAGACTGAGTGTTTTTATTGCAAGGGAAGTGGTCACTGGAAGCGGAACTGCCCCAAATACTTAGCGGATAAGAAGGCCGGCAACACTAAAGGTATATGTGATATACATGTAATTGATGTGTACCTTACCAGTACTCGTAGTAGCTCCTAGGTATTTGATACCAGTGCGGTTGCTCACATTTGTAACTCAAAGCAGGAGCTACAGAATAAGCGGAGACTGGCGAAGGACGAGGTGACGATGCGCGTTGGGAATGGTTCCAAGGCCGATGTGATCGCCGTCGGCACGCTACCTCTACATTTACCTACGGGATTAGTTTTAAACCTCAATAATTGTTATTTAGTACCAGCTTTGAGCATGAACATTGTATCAGGATCTCGTTTAATTCGAGATGGCTACTCATTTAAATCCGAGAATAATGGTTGTTCTATTTATATGAGAGATATGTTTTATGGTAATGCTCCAATGGTGAATGGTGTATTCTTAATGAATCTCGAGCGTAATGTTACACATATTCATAGTGTGAATAACAAAAGATGTAAGGTTGATAATGATAGTCCCACATACTTGTGGCACTGCCGCCTTGGTCACATAGGTGTCAAACGCATGAAGAAGCTCCATGCAGATGGACTTTTGGAGTCTCTTGATTACGAATCATTTGACACGTGTGAACCATGCCTCATGGGTAAAATGACCAAGACTCCGTTCTCAGGAACAATGGAGCGAGCAACCAACTTATTGGAAATCATACATACTGATGTGTGCGGTCCAATGAGTGTTGAGGCTCGCGGTGGCTATCGTTATGTTCTCACCCTCACTGATGACTTAAGTAGATATGGGTATGTCTACCTAATGAAACACAAGTCTGAGACCTTTGAAAAGTTCAAGGAATTTCAGAGCGAGGTTGAGAATCAACGTGACAGAAAAATCAAGTTCTTGCGATCAGATCGTGGGGGAGAATACTTGAGTCACGAATTTGGCACACACTTAAGAAAATGTGGAATAGTTTCACAACTCACACCGCCTGGAACACCTCAGCGTAATGGTGTGTCCGAACGTCGTAATCGCACTCTATTGGATATGGTGCGATCTATGATGTCTCTTACCAGTTTACCGCTGTCATTTTGGGGTTATGCTTTAGAGACTGCCGCATTCACTTTAAATAGGGCTCCGTCGAAATCCATTGAGACAACACCGTATGAATTATGGTTTGGGAAGAAACCTAAGCTGTCATTTCTAAAAGTTTGGGGATGCGATGCTTATGTCAAGAAACTTCAACCTGAAAAGCTCGAACCCAAATCGGAAAAATGCGTCTTCATAGGATACCCTAAAGAAACTATTGGGTATACCTTCTACCTCAGATCCGAAGGCAAGATCTTTGTTGACAAGAATGGGTCCTTTCTAGAGAAAGAGTATCTCTCGAAAGAAATAAGTGGGAGGAAAGTAGAACTTGATGAAGTATTACCTCTTGAACCGGTAAGTGACACGGCTCAAGAAAATGTTCCTGAGGTGCCAGCACCGACTAGGGAGGAAGTTGATGATGATGATCATGAAACTTCAGATCAAGTTGCTACTGAACTTCGTAGGTCCACGAGGACACGTTTCGCACCAGAGTGGTATGGCAACCCTGTCTTGGAAATCATGTTCTTAGACAATGGTTAACCTTCGAACTATGAAGAAGCGATGGCGGGCCCGGATTCCGACAAATGGCTGGAAGCCATGAAATCTGAGATAGGATCCATGTATGAAAACAAAGTATGGACTTTGACTGACTTGCCCGTTGAACGGCGAGCCATAGAAAATAAATGGATCTTTAAGAAGAAGACAGACGCGGATGGTAATGTGACCATCTATAAAGCTCGGCTTGTCGCTAAGGGTTATCGACAAGTTCAAGGGGTTGACTACGATGATACTTTCTCACCCGTAGCGAAGCTGAAGTCCGTCCGAATCATGTTAGCAATTGCCGCATTCTATGATTATGAAATTTGGCAAATGGACGTCAAAACGGCATTCCTTAGTGGTTTCCTTAAGGAAGAATTGTATATGATGCAGCCGGAAGGTTTTGTCGATCCTAAGAATGCTGACAAGGTCTGTAAGCTCCAACGCTCAATTTATGGGCTGGTGCAAGCATCTCGGAGTTGGAACATTCGTTTTGATGAGATGATCAAAGCGTTTGGGTTTACGCAGACTTATGGAGAAGCCTACATTTACAAGAAAGTGAGTGGGAGCTCTGTAGCATTTCTCATATTGTATGTGGATGACATACTGTTGATGGGAAATGATATAGAATTCTTGGAAAGCATAAAGGCCTGCTTGAACAAGTGTTTTTCAATGAAGGATCTTGGAGAAGCTGCTTATATATTAGGCATCAAGATCTATAGAGATATATCGAGACGCCTCATTGGTCTTTCACAGAGTACGTACCTTGACAAGATATTGAAGAAGTTCAAAATGGATCAGTCAAAGAAAGGGTTCTTGCCCGTATTGCAAGGTACGAGATTGAGCACGGCTCAATGCCCGACCACGGCAGAAGATAGAGAAAAGATGAGTGTCGTCCCCTATGCCTCGGCCATAGGGTCTATCATGTATGCTATGCTGTGTACCAGACCTGATGTAAACCTTGCCGTAAGTTTGGTAGGAAGGTACCAAAGTAATCCTGGCATGGAACACTGGACAATGGTCAAGAATATCCTGAAGTACTTGAAAAGGACTAAGGATATGTTTCTCGTTTATGGAGGTGACGAAGAGCTCGTCGTAAAGGGTTACGTCGATGCTAGCTTCGACACAGATCTGGATGACTCTAAGTCACAAACCGGATACGTGTATATTTTGAATGGTGGGGTAGTAAGCTGGTGCAGTTGCAAGAAGAGCGTTGTGGCGGGATCTACATGTGAAGCGGAGTACATGGCAGCCTCAGAGGCAACACAAGAATAAGTCTGGGTGAAGGAGTTCATTACCGACCTAGGAGTCATACCCAATGCGTCGGGCCCGATGACTCTCTTCTGTGACAACACTGGAGCTATTGCCCTTGCCAAGGAGCCTAGGTTTCATAGGAAGACCAGGCATATCAAGCGTCGCTTCAACTCCATTCGTGAATCAAAATGGAGACATAGAGATTTGTAAAGTACATACGGACCTGAATGTGGTAGATCCGTTGACTAAACCTCTCCCTAGAGCAAAACATGATCAACACCAGAACTGCATGCGTGTTCGATTCATCACAATGTAACTAGAATATTGACTCTATTGCAAGTGGGAGACTGTTGGAAATATGCCCTAGAGGCAATAATAAAATGGTTATTATTATATTTCTTTGTTCATGATAATTGTCTATTGTTCATGCTATAATTGTGTTATCCGGAAATCGTAATACATGTGTGAATACATAGACCACAACACGTCCCTAGTGAGCCTCTAGTTGACTAGCTCGTTGATCAAAAGATAGTCATGGTTTCCTGACTATGGACATTGGATGTCATTGATAACGGGATCACATCATTAGGAGAATGATGTGATGGACAAGACCCAATCCTAAGCATAGCTCAAAGGTCGTGTAGTTCGTTTGCTGTAGCTTTTCCGAATGTCAAGTATCATTTCCTTAGACCATGAGATTGTGCAACTCCCGGATACCGTAGGAGTGCTTTGGGTGTGCCAAACGTCACAATGTAACTAGGTGACTATAAAGGTACACTACAGGTATCTCCGAAAGTATCTGTTGGGTTGGCACGAATCGAGACTGGGATTTGTCACTCCGTATGACGGAGAGGTATCTCTGGGTCCACTCGGTAATGCATCATCATAATGAGCTCAATTTGATCAAGTGGTTGATCACAGGATCATGCATTAGAGTACGAGTAAAGTGACTTGCCGGTAACGAGATTGAACGAGGTATTGGGATACCGACGATCGAGTCTCTGGCAAGTAACGTACCGATTGACAAAGGGAATTGTATACGGATTGATTGAATCCTCGACATCGTGGTTCATCCGATGAGATCATCATGGAGCATGTGGGAGCCAACATGGGTATCCAGATCCCGCTGTTGGTTATTGACCGGAGAGTCGTCTCGGTCATGTCTGCATGTCTCCCGAACCCGTAGGGTCTACACACTTAAGGTTCGGTGACGCTAGGGTTGTAGAGATATTAGTATGCAGTAACCCGAAAGTTTTTTGGAGTCCCGGATGAGATCCCGGACGTCACGAGGAGTTCCGGAATGGTCCGGAGGTAAATATTTATATATAGGAAGTGCAGTTTCGGCCATCGGGAAGGTTTCGGGGGTCACCGGTATTGTACCGGGACCACCGGAAGGGTCCCGGGGGTCCACCGGGTGGGGCCACCTATTCCGGAGGGCCCCATGGGATGAAGTGGGAGGGGAACCAGACCTGGTGGGCTGGTGCGCCCCCCCTTGGGTCTCCCCCTGCGCCTAGGGTTAGAAACCCTAGGGGTGGGGGCGCCACCCTTGCCTTGGGGGCAAGGCACCCCCTTTGGCCGCTGCCCCCTTGGAGATCCATCTTCCTAGGGCCGGCGCCCCCCTAGGGCCCCTATATAAAGAGGGGGGAGGGAGGGCAGCCAGACCGTTGCTCTTGGCGCCTCCCTCTCCCTCCGTAACACCTCTCCTCTCCGCTTGCGCTTGGCGAAGCCCTGCCGGGATCCTGCTGCATCCACCACCACGCCGTCGTGCTGCTGGATCTTCATCAACCTCTCCTTCCCCTTTGCTGGATCAAGAAGGAGGAGACGTCTTCCCAACCGTACGTGTGTTGAACGTGGAGGTGCTGTCTGTTCGGCACTTGGTCATCGGTGATTTGGATCACGACGAGTACGACTCCATCAACCCCATTGTCTTGAACTCTTCCGCACGCGATCTACAAGGGTATGTAGATGCACTCCTCTCTCCCTCGTTGCTAGATGACTCCATAGATTGATCTTGGTGATGCGTAGAAAATTTTAAAATTCTGCTACGTTCCCCAACAGGGCGCGCCCCTACCTCGTGGCCTCCTCTAAGGTCCCCTAATGTGCACTCCAAGTCTTCTGGGCTTCTTTCCTTCCAAAAATGAGTTCTGTGAAGTTTCAGGTCAATTGGACTCCGTTTGGTTTTCCTTTTCCACGATATTCTAAAACAAGGTAAAAACAGAAACTGGCACTGGGCACTGGGTTAATAGGTTAGTCCCAAAAATGATATAAAAGTGTATAATAAAGCCCATAAACATCCAAAACAGTAGATAATATAGCATGGAGCAATCAAAAATTATAGATACGTTGGAGACGTATCATTTAATAATATCATTAGCCACATCTTTCTTCTTTTGCATAGCACACAAATCAACAAAGAGGTATTAATTTCACAAGGAAGGCCGGAAAACGGATCTTTCATGACAAGATTCAGTAAAGAAGTATTAATTTCACAAGATTCAGCATCAGTAAGAGGAGTAATCAGAGTGCTGATAAAATCATTATTGTTGGTATTGGAAAAGTCACACAATTTAGTATTATCTTGAGCCATCATGACAAGCAAGCAATCCAACACACAAGCAAACAAGCAAAGAAGCAAAAGAGACAAATTGAAAAGAGAATGGGAACGAAAAAGGAGGGCGAAAGGAAAAGAGGGCGAATAAAACGGCAAGGGTGAAGTGGGGGAGAGGAAAACGAGAGGCAAAAGGCAAATAATGTAATGCAAAGGATAAGAGTTGTGATGGGTACTTGGTATGTCTTGACTTGGCGTAGATCTCCCCGGCAACGGCGCCGGAAGTCCTTCTTGCAACCTCTTGAGCACTGCGTCGGATTTCATCGTGCCTTGTTGCCCCTGCTGTCACTGGGAAAGGACACCGTAAGATTGAACCCAAAGCTATGCACTTCTCCCATTGCAAGAAAGATCAATCTAGTAGGCCAAACCAAACTGATAATTTTTGAAGAGACTTGCAAAGATAAACCAATCATACATAAAATAATTCAGAGGAGATTCAAATATTGTTCATAGATAAACTTGATCATAAACCCACAATTCATCGGATCTCAACAAACACACCGCAAAAGAAGATTACATCAAATAGATCTCCAAGAGAATCGAGGAGAACTTTGTATTGAGATCCAAAGAGAGATAAGAAGCCATCTAGCTACTAGCTATTGACCCGAAGGTCTGAAGTAAAATACTCACACATCATCAGAGGGGCCCTGGAGTTAATGTAGAGGCCCTTCGTGATCAATTTCCCCTCCGGCAGAGCTCCGGAAAAGGCCCCAAGATGGGATCTCTTGGGTATAGAAGGTTGCAGCGGTGGAAATAGGGTTTCATGGTGCTCCTGGATGTTTGCAGGGTATATGGATATATATAGGAGGAGGAAGTAGGTCGGTGGAGCAACGAGGGGCCCACGATGGTGGAGGGCACGCCCCCTGCCTCGTGGCCTCCTCGATTGTTTCTTGACGTCCACTCCAAGTCTCCTAGATCACGTTTGTTCCAAAAATCACGCTTCCGAGGTTTCATTCCGTTTGGACTCCATTTGATATTCCTTTTCTACGAAACACTGAAACAGGCAAAAATAAGGCAATTTCGGCTGGGCCTCCGGTTAGTAGGTTAGTCCCAAAAATAATACAAAAGTGTAAAAATAAGCCCATTAACATCCAAAACAGATAATATAATAGCATGGAACAATCAAAAATTATAGATACGTTGGAGACGTATCACACGTCAAGGGGGCCCACTCCCTATCCACGAGGGTGGGGGGCGTGCCCTACCCCCTGGGCTCGCCCCCTACCTCGTGGCCCCCCTGACGCTCCACCGACCTCAACTCCAACTTCATATATTCGTTTTTGGGGAGAAAAAAAATCAGAGAGAAGGATTCATCATGTTTTACGATACGGAGCCACCGCCAAGTCTTATGGAGAGTAATGAGCTCACATAGAAAGAGTATGATGAATAAAAGTTATTGGGAGTTGACAAACACAGTTTTGGTCATCATTGCAATTAATAGGAAGTAATAAAAAACAGAGGTCTTCACATATAAATATACTATCGTGGACATCTTTTATGATTGTGAGCACTCATTAAAATATGACATGCTAAAGAGTTAACATTTGTCAAGGAAGACAATGTAATGGGTTATGTTTTCTTACATCTAAGATAAATCATATTATCTTGGATCTTCCAACATGATGAGCTTGTCTTTCCCCATCATGCTAGCCAAATTCATTGCACCAAGTAGAGATACTACTTGTGCTTCCAAATACCCTTAAACCAGTCTTGCCATAAGAGTCCACCATATCTACCTATGGATTGAGTAAGATTCATCAAGTAAGTTGTCATCGGTGCAAGCAATAAAAATTTCTCTCTAAATATGTATGATTGATTGGTGTGGAGGAAATAAGCTTTATACGAGCGTGTGATATGGAAGTAATAAAAGCGACAGACTGCATAATAAAGGTCCATATCACAAGTGGCAATATAACGTGACATTCTTTCGCATTAAGATTTTGTGCATCCAAACCATAAAAGCGCATGACAACCTCTCCTTCCCTCTGCGAAGGGCCTATCTTTTACTTTTATCTCCTACATTGCATAAGAGTCATGGTGATCTTCACCCTTCCTTTTTACATTTTATCCTTTTGGCAAGCACAATATGTTGGAAAGAACCTGGTATATATGGCCAATTGGATGTGAGTTTTCATGAACTATTACTGTTGACATTACCCTTGAGGTAAAACGTTGGGGGGCAAAACTATAAGCCCCTATCTTTCTCTGTGTCCAATTAAAACTCCATACCCATAAGTACTGCGTGAGTGTCAGCAATTGTGAAAGATTATATGATAGTTGAGTATCTGGACTTGCTGAAAAGCTCTTATACATTGACTCGTTCCTATGTTATGATAAATTGCAGTTGCTTCAATGACTGAGATTATAGTTTGCTAGTTTTCAATGAAGTTTATGATTCATACTTGATATTGTGATTGAATTATTACTCTAGCATTAGATATTATATGATAAAGAATTATGTAAGTTGCTGTTCTAAGAATGATCATGGTGCCCTCATGTCCGTATTTTATTTTTATCAACACCTCTATCTCTAAACATGTGGACATATTTTTCGATTTCGGCTTTTCACTTGAGGACAAGCGAGGTCTAAGCTTGGGGGAGTTGATACGTCCATTTTGCATCATGCTTTTATATCAATATTTATTGCATTATGGGCGGTTATTACACATTATGTCACAATACTTATGCCTATTCTCTCTTATTTTACAAGGATTACATAAAGAGGGAGAATGCCGACAGCTGGGATTCTGGGCTGGAAAAGGAGCAAATATTAGAGACCTATTCTGCACAGCTCCAAAAGTCCTGAAACTTCACGAAAGATGCTTTCCAAATATATAAAAAATACTGAGAGCATGGAAGATCATATATTCAGATCCTATATGCATATTAATACCCCTCTGATTATGAACATGTTTATGCTTTGTGAGTAGTTACTTCTGTTCTTGAGGACATGGGAGAAGTCTTCCTATTAGTAGTCATGTGAATTTGGTATTCGCTCGATATTTTGATGAGATGTATGTTGTCTCTCCTCTAGTGGTGTTATGTGAATGTCGACTACATGACACTTCACCATTATTTGGGCCTAGAGGAAGGCATTGGGAAGAAATAAGTAGATGATGGGTTGCTAGAGTGACAGAAGCTTAAACCCTAGTCTATGCGTTGCTTCGTAAGGGGCTGACTTGGATCCATATGTTTCATGCTATGGTTAGGTTTACCTTAATACTTTTGTTGTATTTGCAGATGCTTGCAATAGAGGTTAATCATAAGTGGGATGCTTGTCCAAGTAAGGGCAGCACCCAAGCACCGGTCCACCCACATACCAAATTATCAAAGTACCGAACGTGAATCATATGAACGTGATGAAAACTAGCTTGACGATATTCCCATGTGTCCTCGGGAGTGCTTTACATCATATAAGAGTTTATCCAGGCTTGTCCTTTGCTACAAAAAGGATTGGGCCACCTTGTTGCACCTTATTTACTTTTGTTACTTGTTGCTCGTTACAAATTATCTTATCACAAAACTATCTGTTACCACTTATTTCAGTACTTGCAGAGAATACCTTGCTAGAAACCGCTTATCATTTCCTTCTACTCCTCGTTGGGTTTGACACTCTTACTTATCGAAAGGACTACGATAGATCCCCTATATTTGCGGGTCATCAAGACTCTTTTCTGGCGCCGTTGCCGGGGAGTGAAGCGCCTTTGGTAGGTGGAATTTGGTAAGCAAAAATTTATATAGTGTACTGAAATTTACTGTCACTTGTTACCATGGAAGTTAATCCTCTAAGGGGCTTGTTCGAGGTATCTTCACCCCGACCAGTAGAGCAAAGTGTTGCTCCTCAACCTACTGAACCTACTGAAAATGAAAATGAAAATGCTTGCTTTGAAGTTCCTTCGGGTATGATAGAAAAACTGCTAGCTAATCCTTTTCCAGGAGATGGAACAAAACATCCTGATGAACATCTGATATATGTGGATCAAGTTTGTGGATTATTTAAGCTTGCAGGTGTACCCGGAGATGTTGTTAAGAAGAAGGTCTTCCCCTTATCTTTGAGGGGACATGCATCAACATGGTATAGGCTATGTGATGATATGAGGTCTTGGAATTACAAACAATTGAAATTGGAATTTCATCAGAAGTTTTATCCTATGCATCTTGTTCATCGTGATCGCAATTATATATATAATTTTTGGCCTCGTGAAGGAGAAAGCATCGCTCAAGCTTGGGGGAGGCTTAAATCAATGTTATATTCATGCCCCAATCATGAGCTCTCAAGAGAAATGATTATTCAAAATTTTTATGCTCGGCTTTCTGGTAACAATCGCACCATGCTTGATACTTCTTGTGCTGGCTCTTTTATGATGAAGACTATTGAATTCAAATGGGATTTATTGGAAAGAATTAAACGCAACTCTGAAGATTGGGACCTCAACAATGGTAAGGAGTCAGGTATGACACCTAGTTTTGATTGTGTTAAATCTTTTATGGATACCGATATTTTTCATAAATTTAGCACTAAATATGGACTTGACTCTGAGATAGTAGCTTCTTTCTGTGAATCTTTTGCTACTTATGTTGATCTCCCCAAGGAGAAGTGGTTTAAATATCATCCTCCCATAGAAGTAAAAGTAGCTGCACCTATTAAAGTTGAAGAAAAGACTATCACTTATAATGATCCTATTGTTCCTACTTCTTATGTTGAGAAACCACCTTTCCCTGTTAGGATAAAGGATCATGCTAAAGCTTCAACTGTAGTTCGTAAAAACAATATTAAAACATATACCCCTCCTGAGCAAGTTAAAGTTGAACCTAATATTGCTATTGTTAAAGATCTCTTGTCTGATAATATAGATGGGCATGTTATTTATTTCTGTAATGAAACTGCTAGAATTGCTAAACCCCGTGATAAAGATAAACCTAGACCTGTGGTAGGCATGCCTGTTATTTCTGTTAAAATAGGAGATCATTGTTATCGTGGCTTATGTGATATGGGTGCCAGTGCTAGTGCAATACCTTATTCCTTATACAAAGAAGTTATGCATGATATTGCACCTGCTGACATGGAAGATATTGATGTCACAATAAAACTTGCCAATAGAGATACTATTTCACCAATGGGAATTGTTAGAGATGTTGAAGTCTTGTGTGGGAAAACTAAATATCCTGCTGATTTTCTTGTTCTTGGTTCCCCACAAGATAGCTCTTGTCCCATTATATTTGGTAGACCCTTCTTAAATACTGTTAATGCTACCATAGATTGCAAAAGAGATGTTGTTACTGTCGGTTTAGATGATATGACTCATGAATTTAATTTTTCTAAATTTAGTAGACAACACCGTGAAGAAGAATTACCTAGTAAGGATGAAATTATTGGTCTTGCTTCTATTGCCGTACCTCCTAGTGATCCTTTAGAACAATATTTGCTAGACCATGAAAACGATATGTTTATGAATGAAAGAAGGGAATTAGATGAAGTATTCTTTAAACAGGAACCTATGCTGAAAAACAATTTACCTGTTGAAATCCTAGGGGATCCTCCTCCACCCAAGGGTGATCCCGTGTTTGAGCTTAAACCGTTACCTGATAATCTTAAATATGCTTATCTTGATGAGAAAAAGATATATCATGTTATTATTAGTGCTAACCTTTCAGAACATGAAGAAAAGAGATTATTGAAAACTCTAAAGAAGCACCGTGCTGCTATTGGGTATACTCTTGATGATCTTAAGGGCATTAGTCCCACTCTATGTCAACATAAAATTAATTTGTAAGAAGATGCTAAACCAGTTTGTGATCATCAACGCTGGCTGAATCCTAAAATGAAAGAAGTGGTAAGAAAGGAGATACTAAAGCTCCTTGAGGCAGGTATAATTTACCCCGTTGCTGATAGTCAATGGGTAAGCCCTGTCCATTGTGTCCCTAAGAAGGGAGGTATTACTGTTGTTCCTAATTATAAAGATGAATTGATTCCTCAAAGAATTATTACACGTCATAGGATGGTAATTGATTTCCGCAAATTAAATAAGGCTACTAAAAAGATCATTACCCCTTACCTTTTATCGATCAAATGCTAGAAAGATTATCTAAACATACACATTTTTGCTTTCTAGATGGTTATTCTGGTTTCTCTCAAATACCTGTGTCAGCTAAAGATCAATCAAAGACTACTTTTACATGCCCTTTTGGTACTTTTGCTTATAGACGTATGCCTTTTGGTTTATGTAATGCACTTGCTACCTTTCAAAGATGCATCATGGATATGTTCTCTGACTTTTGTGAAAAGATTTGTGAGGTTTTCATGGACGACTTTTTCGTCTATGGATCTTCTTTTGATGATTGCTTGAGCAACCTTGATCGAGTTTTGCAGAGATGTGAAGAAACTAATCTTGTCTTGAATTGGGAAAAGTGCCACTTTATGGTTAATGAAGGTATTGTCTTGGGGCATAAAGTTTCTGAAAGAGGTATTGAAGTTGATAAAGCCAAGGTTGATGCTATTGAAAAGATGCCATGTCCCAAAGACATCAAGGTATAAGAAGTTTCCTTGGTCATGCCGGTTTTTAAAGGAGGTTCATTAAGGACTTCTCAAAAATCTCTCGGCCTCTGACTAATTTATTACAAAAAGATATACCATTTGTTTTTGATGATGATTGTGTAGAAGCATTTGAAATACTTAAGAAAGCATTGATCTCTCCACCTACTGTTCAGCCACCTGATTGGAATTTACCCTTTCAAATTATGTGTGATGCTAGTGATTATGTTGTAGGTGCTGTTCTAGGACAAAGAGTTGATAAGAAACTAAATGTTATTCAATATGCTAGTAAAACTCTAGACAATGCTCAAGAAACTATGCTACTACTGAAAAAGAATTCTTAGCAGTTGTATTTGCTTGTGATAAGTTTAGACCTTATATTGTTGATTCTAAAGTAACTATTCACACTGATCATGCTGCTATTAAATATCTTATGGAAAAGAAAGATGCTAAACCTAGACTTATTAGATGGGTTCTTTTGCTACAAGAATTTGATTTGCATACTGTTGATAGAAAAGGAGCTGAGAACCCCGTTGTAGACAACTTGTCTAGGTTAGAAAATGTGCTTGATGACCCACTACCTATTGATGATAGTTTTCCTGATGAGCAATTAATTGTCATAAATGCTTCTCATACTGCTCCATGGTATGCTGATTATGCTAATTACATTGTTGCTAAGTTTATACCACCTAGTTTCACATACCAGCAAAAGAAAAAGTTCTTCTATGATTTGAGGCATTACTTTTGGGATGACCCACATCTTTATAAAGAAGGAGTAGATGGTGTTATTAGACGTTGTGTACCTGAGCATGAACAGGAACAAATCCTACGCAAGTGTCACTCCGAAGCTTATGGAGGACACCATGCTGGAGATAGAACTGCACATAAGGTACTGCAATCTGGTTTTTATTGGCCTACACTCTTCAAGGATGACCGTAAGTTTGTCTTATCTTCTGATGAAAGTCAAAGAATTGGTAATATTAGTAGACGTCAAGAAATGCCCATGAATTATTCACTTGTTATTGAACCATTTGATGTTTGGGGCTTTGACTATATGGGACCTTTTCCTTCCTATAATGGTTATACATATATTTTAGTTGTTGTTGATTATGTTACTAAGTGGGTAGAAGCTACTCCAACTAGTAGTGCCGATCATAACACTTCTATTAAAATGCTTAAAGAAGTTATTTTTCCAAGATTTGGAGTCCCTAGATATTTAATGACTGATGGTGGTTCACATTTTATTAATGGTGCCTTCCGTAAAATGCTTCCTAAATATGATGTTGATCATAGAATTGCATCTCCTTATCACCCTCAGTCTAGTGGTCAAGTAGAATTGAGTAATAGAGAGCTCAAATTAATTTTGCAAAAGACTGTTAATAGGTCTAGGAAGAATTGGTCCAAGAAACTTGATGATGCATTATGGGCCTATAGAACTGCATATAAAAATCCTATGGGTACGTCTCTGTATAAAATGGTCTATGGAAAAGCATGTCACTTGCCTCTCGAACTAGAACACAGGGCTTATTGGGCTATTAAAGAACTTAGTTATGATTTTAAACTTGCTGGTGAGAAGAGGTTATTTGATATTAGGTCACTTGATGAATGGAGAACCCAAGCCTACGAAAATGCCAAGTTGTTTAAAGAAAAAGTTAAAAGATGGCATGACAAAAGGATACAAAAGCGTGAGTTTAATGTAGGTGATTATGTATTGCTATACAAATCTAATTTAAGATTTTTTGCAGGAAAACTTCTCTCTAAATGGGAAGGTCCTTACGTTATCGAGGAGGTCTACCGTTCCGGTGCCATAAAAATCAACAACTTCGAAGGCACCAATCCGAAGGTGGTGAACGGTCAAAGAATCAAACATTACATCTCAGGTAATCCCATAAATGTTGAAACCAATGTTATCGAAACCGTAACCCCGGAGGAATACATAAAGAACACTTTCTAGAATGTTTCAGACTCCGAAAAGGAATAGGTATGTGGTACGGTAAGTAAACCGACTCCAAAATAGTTTTTAACGCAATATTTCTCCGTTTTGGAATATTTAGAAAAATAGAAAAATAAGCAGCAGTCCGGGAAGGACACGAGGGCTCCACGAGGGTGGAGGGCGCGCCCTACCCTACTGGGCGCGCCCCCTACCTCGTGGGCACCTCGTGTGCTCTCCGGACTCTGTTTTCATACACGACACGTATTTTGGTCGGTAAAAAATTCATTATATAATATCCCGGAGGTTTTGACTCCCGTATCACGCAATTATCTCCTGTTTGTGTTTCGAGCTGTTGATGTTGCAGATTAGAGCAAGATGTCTTTGCAAGATTCAGTCGAGGAGAGCCGGGTGTCTCATCTGGCACCGAGATCAATGACAAACAATCATGTTGACCCCTTTGGGCCAGCAACGGAGGAAGAGATTGAGGCTGATTTAAAGAGGATAGATGCCATGGAAGAAGATCAAGAAGTCACTTCCCGCCTCCAAGCTGGATTCACAATGGGAGAACTGCAGAGCTCAGCTATTCCAAACTCGGTTATCCCTTCCAATGTTAGATTTCTTTCTTATGAGAATATGAAAAAGAGTGTCACTGGTTCTCCCGCAGCTATGCAGCACCCTTGGGTGCAGGGAGCTTTGGCTGTTACAGGAAAACTCCGAAAGGAAATAATTAACCTCAAGCAGCAAGTCAACAAGCTTGAGGAGGAGAATCGTATCTTGAGGGGCATCATCGCCAAGAACATCACATCACCATCCCCGAAAAGAGAGACATAATCACATGGGTATGGGCACTCCACTTGGCAACTTCCAAGTTTGGGGGAGTGCCCCGGTATCGTATCACCATCACCTTATCTTTAACTTTTTTCTTAGTTCGATCCTTTTGGTAATATCTTGATCTAGTAGAATAAAAGTTCTTAGTATGATCTAGTTGTGAGTTTTGCTTTATTATCCTTCTATGTAATCGAGTCCGTGAGCTATATAATAAAGATTAGTGTTGAGTCAAGGGCTTGATTATTTTGCCATGATCCTAAAGGAATAAAGAAAAGAGAAAGAAATAAAAAGAAACAAAGACATCATATGAGTCTTATGGACAGTAATGAGCTCACATAGAAAGAGTATGATCAATAAAAGTTATTGGGGGTTGACAAACACAGTTTTGGTCATCGTTCCAATTAATAGGAAGTAATAAAGAAAGAGAGGTCTTCACATATAAATATACTATCTTAGACATCTTTTATGATTGTGAGCACTCATTAAAATATGACATGCTAAAGAGTTAACATTGGACAAGGAAGACAATGTAATGGGTTATGATTTCTTACATCTAAGATAAATTATATTGTCTTGGATCTTCCAACATGATGAGCTTGTCTTTCCCCCTCATGCTAGCCAAATTCATTGCACCAAGTAGAGATACTACTTGTGCTTCCAAATAACCTTAAACCAGTCTTGCCATAAGAGTCCACCATAACTACCTATGATTGAGTAAGATATATCAAGTAAGTTGTCATCGGTGCAAGCAATAAAAATTTCTCTCTAAATATGTATGATTGATTGGTGTGGAGGAAATAAGCTTTATACGAGCGTGTGATATGGAAGTAATAAAAGTGACAGACTGCATAATAAAGGTCCATATCACAAGTGGCAATATAAAGTGACGTTCTTTCGCATTAAGATTTTGTGCATCCAAACCATAAAAGCGCATGACAACCTCTGCTTCCCTCTGCGAAGGGCCTATCTTTTACTTTTATCTCCTACATTGCATAAGAGTCATGGTGATCTTCACCCTTCCTTTTTACATTTTATCCTTTGACAAGAACAATATGTTGGAAAGATCCTGGTATATATGGCTAATTGGATGTGAGTTTTCATGAACTATTACTGTTGACATTACCCTTGAGGTAAAACGTTGGGGGCAAAACTATAAGCCCCTATCTTTCTCTGTGTCTGATTAAAACTCCATACCCATAAGTATTGCGTGAGTGTCAGCAATTGTGAAAGATTATATGATAGTTGAGTATCTGGACTTGCTGAAAAGCTCTTATACATTGACTCTTTCCTATGTTATGATAAATTGCAATTGCTTCAATGACTGAGATTGTAGTTTGTTAGTTTTCAATGAAGTTTACGATTCATACTTGATATTGTGATTGAATTATTACTCTAGCATTAGATATTATATGACAAAGAATTATGTAAGTTGCTGTTCTAAGAATGATCATGATGCCCTCATGTCCGTATTTTATTTTTTATCGACACCTCTATCTCTAAACATGTGGACATATTTTTCGATTTCGGCTTTTCTCTTGAGGACAAGCGATGTCTAAGCTTGGGGGAGTTGATACGTCCATTTTGCATCATGCTTTTATATCAATATTTATTGAATTATGGGCTGTTATTCACATTATGTCACAATACTTATGCCTATTCTCTCTTATTTTACAAGGATTACATAAAGAGGGAGAATGCCGGCAGCTGGGATTCTGGGCTGGAAAAGGAGCAAATATTTGAGACCTAATCTGCACAGCTCCAAAAGTCCTGAAACTTCACGGAAGATGTTTTCCAAATATATAAAAAATGCTGAGAGCAAGAACTTCACCAGGGGGGCCACACCCTACCCTCCTAGGCGCGCCGCCCTACCTCGTGGGCCCCCTGGTGGCCCTCCGGTGGCCATCTTATGCTATATGGAGTCTTTCGATGGAATAAAAATCATAAGCCATCTTCTGGGACGAAACTCCGCCGCCACGAGGCGGAACCTTGGCGGAACCAATCTAGGGCTCTGGAGGAGCTGTTCTGCCGGGGAAACTTCCCTCCCGGAGGGGGCAATCATCGCCATCGTCATCACCAACGCTCCTCTCATCGGGAGAGGGCAATCTCCATCAACATATTCATCAGCACCATCTCATCTCAAAACCCTAGTTCATCTCTTGTATCCAATTCTTGTCTCTAAGTCCGAGATGGTGCTAGTAGGTTGCTAGTAGTGTTAATTACTCCTTGTAGTTGATGCTAGTTGGTTTAATTGGTGGAAGATCATATGTTCAGATCCTATATGCATATTAATACCCCTCTGATTATGAACATGTTTATGCTTTGTGAGTAGTTACTTTTGTTCCTGAGGACATGGGAGAAGTCTTGCTATTAGTAGTCATGTGAATTTGGTATTCGTTCGATATTTTGATGAGATGTATGTTGTCTCTCCTCTAGTGGTGTTATGTGGACGCCGACTACATGACACTTCACCATTATTTGGGCCTAGAGGAAGGCATTGGGAAGTAATAAGTAGATGATGGGTTGCTAGAGTGACATAAGCTTAAACCCTAGTTTATGCGTTGCTTCGTAAGGGGCTGATTTGGATCCATATGTTTCATGCTATGGTTAGGTTTACCTTACTTTTGTTGTATTTGCGGATGCTTGCAATAGAGGTTCATCATAAGTGGGATGCTTGTCCAAGTAAGGGCAACACCCAAGCACCGGTCCACCGACATACCAAATTATCAAAGTACCGAACGCGAATCATATGAACGTGATGAAAACTAGCTTGACAATATTCCCATGTGTCCTCGGGAGCGCTTTACATCATATAAGAGTTTGTCCAAGCTTGTCCTTTGCTACAAAAAGGATTGGGCCACCTTGCTGCACCTTATTTACTTTTGTTACTTGTTGCTCGTTACGAATTATCTTATCACAAAACTATCTGTTACCACTTATTTCAGTACTTACAGAGAATACCTTGCTGGAAACCGCTTATCATTTCCTTCTGCTCCTCGTTGGGTTTGACACTCTTACTTATCTAAAGGACCACGATAGATCCCCTATACTTGTGGGTCATCAATGCCTACATTACATTGGTTAACTGGAGCTAGTTCTGTGTCACCCTATGTTATGACTGTTACATGATCGATCGCATCCGGCATAATTCTCCATCACCGATCTAATACCTACGAGCTTTTCATACATTGTTCTTCGCTTAATTACTTTTCCGTTGCTACTGTCACAATCACTACAAAACCCAAAAATATTACTTTTGTTATCGTTACCACTACTATCATACTACTTTGCTGCAGATATTATGTTTCCAGGTGTGGTTGAATTGACAACTCAGCTCCTAATACTTGAGAATATTCTTTGGCTTCCCTTGTGTCGAATCAATAAATTTGGGTTGAATACTCTACCCTCGAAAATTGTTGTTATCCCCTATACTTGTGGGTTATCAAGACTATTTTCTGGCGCCATTGCCAGGGAGCATAGCTCTATTCTTTGAGTCACTTGGGATTTATATCTGCTTATCACTATGAAGAACTTGAAAGATCCAAGAACCAAGATTTATCCCTCAACTACGAGGGGAGGTAAGGAACCGCCATCTAGCTCTGCACTTGATTCACCTTCTGTTTTGAGTAAGCTTGCGACACCTAAACCTGCTTCTGCTATTAATTTTGATATGTTGCATGTTATTGATGATGCCACTTCTGCCATGCATGATACTTATGACGAAACTACTTCTATGCTTGATACCACTGTGCCACTTGGTGAATTTCTTGATGAACAACTTGCTAGGGCTAGAGAGAATGAAATTATTGAAACTGATAATATTGATGAAAGTGATGATGAAGATTCTCCCCCTAGATATGAATTGCCTGTTGTTCCTGAGGGTTATGTTATGGATGAAGAAACTGCTAGAGACTTTCTTGCTTGCAATGATAGAAGTGATCTTAAGAAACTCTTAGCTAAGCTTAAAGAAAAGTCTTTGAATGCTAGAATGAACTATGATCCTGCTTATGCTACTTCACCTATCTTTATTACTGATAAGGATTATGATTTCTTTGTCGATCCCGAGTTAATTACTTTGGTTGAATCTGATCCTTTCTATGGCTATGAATCTGAAACTGTTGTGGCACATCTTACTAAATTAAATGATATAGCTACCCTGTTTACTAATGATGAGAAAACTCGCTACTAGTATATCCATAAATTAATTCCGTTCTCATTAAAGGGTGATGCTAAGATATGGTTTAATTCTCTTGATCCTGGTTGTGTGCGTAGTCCCTAGGATATGATTTATTACTTCTATGCTAAATATTTCCCCGCACATAATAAACAAGCTGCTTTAAGGGAAATATATAATTTTGCGCAAATTGAAGAAGAGAGTCTCCCACAAGCTTGGGGGAGGCTTCTCCAATTACTTAATGCTTTGCATCATCATCCTCTCAAGAAAAATGAAATACTTGATATCTTTTATAATGGACTAACCGATGCTTCTAGAGATTACCTGGATAGTTGTGCTGGTTGTGTTTTCAGGGAAAGAACTGTTGATCAAGCTGAATTGCTATTGAATAATATGTTGACTAATGAAAATAATTGGACACTTCCTGAACCAACTCCTAAGCCAACTCCGAAGAAAAGGGGTATTCTATTTCTCAGTCCTGAAGATATACAAGAGGCAAAGAAATCTATGAAAGAAAAAGGTATAAAAGCTGAAGATGTTAAGAATTTACCTCTTGTTGAAGAAATACATGGTCTTAATTCATCACCTATTGAAGAAGCACATGGTCTTGATAACCCGACACAGGTAGTAAAGGTAAATTCTCTCTATAGATTTGATGAAGGTGATATTCCTCGTAATAAGTCTGCTAGCCAATGCTTAGATGAGTTTGATAATTTTATTGTTAAACAAGAAAATTTTAATGCTTATGTTGGTAGACAATTGAAGCATAATGCTTATATGATTGAACACTTGTGTGATTATATGGCTAGTGTTAAAGGTGAACTTAAACTTATTAGTAAACATGCTTCTATGGTTACCACTCAAGTAGAACAAGTACTTAAAGCTCAGAATGATTTTCTCAATGAATTAAATAGTAAGAATAATGACTTTGTTGTTAGAGTTGCAACTAGAGGAGGTAAAGTGACTCAGGAACCTTTGTATCCTGAGGGCCACCCTAAGAGAATTGAGCAGGATTCCCAGAGAAATAACGTTGATACACCTAGTCCTTCTAAGAGGAAGAAAAAGAAAAATTATAGGACTTTGCATGCTTCTAGTGAACCTATTATTAACACACCTGAGAATCCCAATGATATTTCTATTTCTGATGCTGAAACACAATCTGGTAATGAACATGAAAGTGATAATGTTAACGATGATGTTCATGTTGATGCTCAACCTAGTAATGATAATGATGTAGAGATTGAACCTGCTGTTGATCTTGATAACCCACAATCTAAGAATCAACGTTATGATAAGAGAGACTTTGTTGCTAGGAAGCACAATAAAGAAAGAGAACCATGGGTTCAAAAACCCATGCCTTTTCCTCCTAAACCATCCAAGAAAAAGGATGATGAGGATTTTGAGCGCTTTGCTGAAATGATTAGACCTATCTTTTTGCGTATGCGTTTGACTTGATATTCCCGAGGACGATAGTACGTATATTATTCTTGGAAGATCCTTTTTGAATACCGCAGTGGCTATAATTGATTGCACCAAAGGCAATGTCACTTTTCATGTTAATGGTAATGAGCATACGGTACACTTTCCGAGGAAACAACCTCAAGTCCACAATATCAATTCTATTGGAAAAATTCCATCGATTATTTTTGGAGGTTTTGAATTTCCTCTTCCTACTGTCAAGAAGAAATATGATATTCTTATTGTTGGGGACATGCATATCTCCGTTGAGTAACCTAGTGTTATTCGAAAATTCTCCGGTTTCATGTTATTCAAAATGAGTTTTGTTAACAAGACCTGATCAACCTTCTTAGTGGATTCCTTTTGATGAGCATGAGATGGGTGAATTTAGAAAACACAACTCTCTGTACCCTCTTTTTACTTTCTATTATTTATATTAAATAAAGCAAAAATAGTAATTTCTGTCTGTTTTCTGAATTATCCATGCAATAAAAAATACCCCGAAAATAAAAGTTCTCCAAATGCCCTGAAAATTAAATATGATTTTTCTAGAATATTTGAGAATATCTGGCACTGAAAACACAGCAGGGGAGCAGCCATGTGCCCATGAGGGTGGAGGGCGCACCCTACCCCCCTAGGCATGCCCCCTGCCTCGTGGACCCCACGTGGGTCCCCTCCACTTATTCCAGCCACCACACACTCCTTCTTCCTCCCAAAAAAATCACCAACCAGCTCAAGCACGAGTTCTAGCTCACCTTGCTGCCATTTTCGATCTCCTTGCTCAAAGCTCCATTCACAAAACTGCTTTGGGGGATTGCTCTTTGGTATGTGACTCCTCCAATGGTCCAATTAGTTTTTGTTCTAGTGCTTTATTCATTGCAAATTTTTGCTACCTAGGTGACCCTGTTCTTGAGCTTGCATGTCAAATTTATATGGTCCCAAGTAGTTCTAATGCATGATATAGTCTCTAGACACTTGTGGGAGTAGTTGCTATCAATTTTGTTGAGTTTGGTTCACTTTTATTTTGAAGTTGCTAAAAAATTAGAAATTTTTAGAAAAGGATGAAGAGATTTTTGAGGGCTCGTCGAGCCAAAGCTCGAAGGAAAAAAAAAGTGAGGAGGATAAGAGGCCCAAATATAATCTCCCTCGCACCGCAGAAGTTTGGCCATGTGAATGGCCTTGTGATGATTTCTTGAGAGCAGCCGGGATTTATGATGATTTTTATGAGTTGGCTGAGAATGCAGGCCTCACCGAATTCCTCCACGACCAACGCGAACAGTATCTCTTACTCACTAATATTTTTGTGCAAAATTTTTATTTCCATGCTAGGAGGTCGCCACCTTCGGTGGATTTCTATTTATATGATGAGTATAAGGAGATGTCCCTTTTTGATTTCTGTCGGGTCTGTAAGATACCCTTTATAGGCAGCATAGAAGAACCACATGGTAGTGATGTGGAAGGGTTTATTGATATGATTGCTGTAGGGGAAACTAGGAAGGTTTCCGATGCAAGAATTACAAGCATACATTTTCCTGTTCTACGTTACTTTGCAATATTTGCTAGTAGATGCTTGATTGGTCGCGGAAACTATGGCAATCTTAGTGCCCCTGATATTGTTATTTTGTTCCATGCCTTGTTCCGTGATGACACATTTAGTATGGGCGCTATTGTTGCAAAGCGGTTAAACCTGAACCGCACTAAGGGCCCCGTCCTTGGAGGCATCTTCGCCTCGCACCTCGCTGCACATTTTAACATACCTATTAGACATTATGAGAAAGAAGAAAAGTTGTTGCCTCTTGTTTTTCTAGACTATAAGAGTATGGTAGCACATGACTTTATCATTAAGAATAAGGAAAAGATGCTTAAATACAAGCTGATTTTTGAAAAAAAATCACCCTGAGACTATCACTTTTCCTGCTCCTTCCTTGTTTGAATTATGTGCAGGCAAGTACCTTATTCCACCGGAGGCCATTCACGCCTACCAAAACCCCACATCAGCTACAGAGCCAAAGCCGGAACCACAATTTGATACTTCACGACAGTCAGTTTACCAGTGGGAGCCGGAGGAGATTGCCTACCAGTGGAAACCCGAGGCTCCTTCTCAATACGACCCCAACTATTACTTTGGATATCCGCCACGCCAGCCGTGGGAATAGACCAACTGAGGCCAAAATCCTAAGCTTGGGGGAGGACGTATTTCTCACCGACATTACATTCATGTTCACACACTCATGCTAGTTGTCGGTGCTCATACTTTTTCATTGTAATATCCATGCTAGTTTATTTCTCTTTTATGCTTTCTTCTTGTGTGTTTGATAAACCTTAAGAAAAAACCAAAAAATCAGTTGTAGCTTTTAGTTAGTTTACTTTCTATGCCTGTAGTAGTAGTAACTAAAAAGAAAACCCCAAAAGATTTCTCGTTCTTCTTTTGCTTGTTGGGAGCTTTCCCGTGTAAATAGTTTTGTTTCTTTTCTTTCCTTTGGGGGTTGAGAGGAGAAGACCATGATGAAAATGTTGAGTGGCTCCCATATGCATTATTGTTGATCTAACAAAGAGCCCATATTACCTTGTCTTCTCTCTTGAATTGAATGCTTGCAAATTCCAGCTTAGTCCAATGCACGTGCACTATTATTATTATTATCCACACTATTCGGTCATGCAAGTGAAAGGCAATAATGGTGATTATATGATGAACTTATTGAGCTGAGAAAAGCTGGTATGAACTTGACATCTCTTGTTTTTGTAAATATGATTAGTTCATCGTTCCTGATTCAGCCTATTATGAAAGAAACTTGTTTGCAATGACAATTAAAGATTATAGTTGCTTATGCCATGCTTAATTAGCTAGGAGTTTATAATGGTTTACCTTGCGCGCCAACATGCTATTAAAATGGTTGTGATGTGGTATGATAGGGTGGTATCCTCTTTTGAATGATTCGAGTGGCTTGACTTGGCACATGTTCGCGCATGTAGTTGAAACAAAATCAACATAGCCTCTATGATATTTATGTTCATGGTGCATTATATCCTACTCATGCTTGCATTCGGTGTTGATTAATTTTAATGCATGTTCATGACTGTTGTCACTCTCTAGCTGGTCGCTTCCCAGTCTTTTTCTAGCCTTCACTTGTACTAAGCGGGAATACTGCTTGTGCATCCAATTCCATAAACCCCAAAGTTGTTCCATATGAGTCCACCATACCTGCCTATACGGTATCTACATGCCGTTCCAAGTAAACTTGTATGTGCCAAACTCTAAACCTTCAAATAAACATTATGTTTTGTATGCTCGAATAGCTCATGTACCAACTAGGGTTGTCTGTATCTTCCATGTTAGGAGGGTTATTCTCAAGAGGAGTAGACTCCGCTCCTCACTCACGAGAAAATGGCTAGTCACCGGGATGCCCAGTCCCATGCTTTATGCAAATCAAATCAAAATAACAGCAAACAAAAGTCCCCCGGGACTCTTGTTAGTTGGAGGCACTCGTTGTTTCGAGCAAGCCATGGATTGATGCTTGTTGGTGGAGGGGGAGTATAAACTTTACCATTCTGTTTGGGAACCGCCTATAATGTGTGTAGCATGGAAGATATCGAGATCTCTCGGTTGTTATGTTGACAATGAAAGTATACCGCTCAAAATATTATTCATATCTATTTCAAAACCGAGCTCTGGCACCTCTACAAATCCCTGCTTCCCTCTGCGAAGGGCCTATCCATTTACTTTTATGTTGAGTCATCATCCTCTTATTAAAAAGCACCAGTTGGAGAGCACCGCTGTCATTTGCATCCATTACTGTTAGTTTACATTGAGTATGACTTGACTGGATCTCTTTTACCATGAATTACAATGTCTAGTCGGTCCTTGATCTTTAAGCGTGCTCTGCATTTATGTTTTGCGGTCTCATAAAGGGCTAGCGAGATACCATCTTGTTATATCATATTATGATTGTTTTGAGAAAGTGTTGTCATCCGAGATTAATTATTATTGCTCGCTAGTTGATTATGCCATTCATATGAGTAAACATGAGACCTAAATGTTATTGTGAATATGGTTAGTTCATAATCTTTGCTGAAAACTTGAATGCTGGCTTTACATATTTACAACAACAAGAGCAAACAGAGTTTGTAAAAGTTTTTCTTTATCACTTTCAGTTTATAAACTGAATTGCTTGAGGTCAAGCAAAGGTTTAAGCTTGGGGGAGTGATACCTCTTTTAGCACTGCGTTGGTTTTCTCCGAAGAGGAAGCGATGATGCAGCAAAGTAGCGTAAGTATATCCCTCAGTTTTTGAGAACCAAGGTATCAATCCAGTAGGAGGCTACGCGCGAGTCCCTCGCACCTGCACAAAACAAATAAATCCTCGTAACCAACGCAAATAGGGGTTGTCAATCCCTATAGGGCCACTTACGAGAGTGAGATCTGATAGATATGATAAGATAATATTTTTGGTATTTTTATGATAAAGATGCAAAGTAAAATAAAGGAAAAGTAAATGGCAAAGCAAATAACTAAGTGGTAGGAGATTGATATGATAAAGATAGACCCGGGGGCCATAGGTTTCACTAGTGGCTTCTCTCGAGAGCATAAGTATTCTACGGTGGGTGAACAAATTACTGTTGAGCAATTGACAGAATTGAGCATGAGAATATCTAGGTATGATCATTTATATAGGCATCACGTCCGAGACAAGTAGACCGACTCCTGCCTGCATCTACTACTATTACTCCACTCATCGACCGCTATCCAGCATGCATCTAGATTATTAAGTTAAAAACAGAGTAACGCCTTAAGCAAGATGACATGATGTAGAGGGATAGACTCATGAAATATGAAGAAAACCCCATATTGTTATCCTCGATGGCAACAATACAATATGTGCCTTGCTGCCCTTACTGTCACCGGGAAAGGACACCACAAGATTGAACCCAAAGCTAAGCACTTCTCCCATTGCAAGAAAGATCAATCTAGTAGGACAAACCAAACTGATAATTCGAAGAGACTTGCAAAGGTAACCAATCATACATAAAAGAATTCAGAGAAGATTCAAATATTATTCATAGATATACTTGATCATAAACCCATAATTCATCGGTCTCAACAAACACACCGCAAAAAGAAGATTACATCGAATAGATCTCCACAAGAGAGGGGGAGATAATTGTATTGAGATCCAAAAAGAGAGAAGAAGCCATCTAGCTACTAACTATGGACCCGTAGGTCTGAGGTAAAGTACTCACACTTCATCAGAGGGGCTATGGTGTTGAAGTAGAAGCCCTCCGTGATCGATGCCCCCTCCGGCGGAGCTCCAGAACAGGCCCCAAAATGGGACCTCGTGGATACAGAAAGTTGCGGCGGTGGAATTAGGTTTTTGGCTCCGTATCTGATCGTTTGGGGGTACGTGGGTATATATAGGAGGAAGAAGTACGTCGGTGGAGCAACAGGGGGCCCATGAGGGTGGAGGGCGCGCTTGGTGGGTAGGCGCGCCCCCCTACCTCGTGGCCTCCTGTTACGTGTCTTGACGTAGGGTCCACGTCTCCTGAGTTGTATTCGATGAGAAAATCACATTCCCGAAGGTTTCATTCCATTTGGACTCCGTTTGATATTCCTTTTCTTTGAAACCCTAAAACAGGCAAAAAAACGACAATTCTGGGCTGGGCCTCCGGTTAATAGGTTAGTCCCAAAAATAATATAAAAGTGGATAATAAAGACCAATAATGTCAAAAACAGTAGATAATATAGCATGGAGCAATCAAAAATTATAGATACGTTGGAGACGTATCAAGCATCCCCAAGCTTAATTCTTGCTCGTCCTCGAGTAGGTAAATGATAAAAACAGAATTTTTGATGTGGAGTGCTACTTGGCATAATTTTAATGTACTTCTTCTTAATTGTGGTATGAATATTCAGATCTGAAAGATTCAAGACAAAAGTTCATATTGACATAGAAAATAATAATACTTCAAGCATACTAACAAAGCAATTATGTCTTCTCAAAATAACATGGCTAAAGAAAGTTATCCCTACAAAATCATATAGTCTGGCTATGCTCTATCTTCACCACACAAAATATTTAAATCATGCACAACCCGATGACAAGCCAAGCAATTGTTTCATACTTTTGACATTCTCAAAACTTTTTCAATCTTCACGCAATACATGAGCGTGAGCCATGGATATAACACTATAGGTGGAATAAAGTGGTGGTTGTGGAGAAGACAAAAAGGAGAAGATAGTCTCACATCAACTAGGCATTTCAACGGGCTATGGAGATGCCCATCAATAGATATCAATGTGAGTGAGTAGGGATTGCCATGCAACGGATGCACTAGAGCTATAAGTATATGAAAGCTCAAAAAGAAACTAAGTGGGTGTGCATCCAACTTGCTTGCTCATGAAGACCTAGGGCAATTTCAGGAAGCCCATCATTGGAATATACAAGCCAAGTTCTATAATGAAAAATTCCCACTAGTATATGAAAGTGATAACATGAGAGACTCTCTACTATGAAGATCATGGTGCTACTTTGAAGCACAAGTGTTGTAAAAGGATAGTAACATTGTCCCTTCTCTCTTTTTTCTCATTTTTTTATTTTTTTTATTTGGGCCTTTTCTCTTTTTTTATGGCCTCTTTTCTTCTCTCTTTTTTTGGGCTTCTTTGGCCTCTTTTATTTATTTTCCGTCCGGAGTCTCATCCCGACTTGTGGGGGAATCATAGTCTCCATCATCCTTTCCTCACTGGGACAATGCTCTAATAATGATGATCATCACACTTTTATTTTTCTTACAACTCAACAATTACAACTCGATACTTAGAACAAAATATGACTCTATGTGAATGCCTCCGGCGTTGTACCGGGATATGCAATGATGCTTGAGTGACAAGTATGAAAGAATTATGAATGGTGGCTTTGCCACAAATACTATGTTAACTACATGATCATCCTAACCAATATGACAATGATGGAGTGTGTCATAAACGGAAGGGTGGAAAGTTGCATGGCAATATATCTCGGAATGGCTATGGAAATGCCATAATAAGTGGGTATGGTGGATGTTTTGAGGAAGGTATATGGTAGGTGTATGATACCGGCAAAAGGTGTGCGGTATTAGACAGGCTAGCAAAGGTGGAAGGGTGAGAGTTCGTATAATCCATGGACTCAACATTAGTCATAAAGAACTCATATACTTATTGCAAAAATCTGCAAGTTATCAAAGCAAAGTATTATGCGCATGCTCCTAGGGGGACAGATTGGTAGGAAGAGACCATCGCTCGTCCCCGACCGACACTCATAAGGAAGACAATCAATAAATAAATCATGCTCCGATTTCATCACATAACGGTTCACCATATGTGCATCCTACGGGAATCACAAGCTTGAACACAAGTATTTCTCAAATTCATAACTACTCAACTAGCATGACTTTAATATCACCATCTTCATATCTCAAAACAATTATCAAGTATCAAACTTCTCATAGTATTCAACACACCCATAAGAGAGTTTTATTATTAATCTTGCAGACCAAGCATATTAGAATTTTAATAAAACTACCATGCCATTAAGACTCTAAAAATAATCTAAGTGAAGCATGAGAGATCAATAGTTTCTATAAAACAAATCCACCACTGTGTTCTAAAAGGATATAAGTGAAGCACTAGAGCAAAATTATATAACTCAAAAGATATAAGCGAAGCACATAGAGTATTCTAACACATTTCAAATCATAAATGGCTCCCTCAAAATGTGTGTACAGCAAGTATGATTGTGTTAAACTAACTAGCAAAGACTCAAATCATACAAGACGCTCCAAGCAAAACACATATCATGTGGTAAATAAAAATATAGCTCCAAGTAAAGTTACCGATAGAAGTAGACGAAAGAGGGGATGCCTTCCGGGGCAACCCCAAGCTTTGTCTTTTATGTGTCCTTAGATTATCTTGGGGTGCCGTGGGCATCCCCAAGCTTAGGCTCTTGACACTCCTTGTTCCATAATCCATCAAATCTTTACCCAAAACTTGAAAACTTCACAACACAAAACTTAAAGTAGAAAATCTCGTGAGCTCCGTTAGCGAAAGAAAACAAAAGACCACTTCAAGGTATTGTAATGAACTCATTCTTTATTTATATGGGTGTTATACCTACTGTATTCCAACTTCTCTATGGTTTATAAACTATTTTACTAGCCATAGATTCATCAAAATAAGCAAACAATACACGAAAAACAGAATCTATCAAAAACAAAACAGTCTGTAGTAATCTGTAGCTAGCACAAGATCTGGAACCCAAAAATTCTAAAATAAATTGCTGGACGTGAGGAATTTATCTATTAATCATCTGCAAAAATAATTAACTAAATATCACTTTCCAAATAAAACTGACAGCAGTTCTCGTGAGCGCTAAAGTTTCTGTTTTTTACAGCAAGTTCAACAAGACTTTCCCCAAGTCTTCCCAACGGTTCTACTTGGCACAAACACTAATTAAACACAAAAAACACAACCAAAACAGAGGCTAGATAATTTATTTATTACTAAACAGGAGCAAAAAGCAAGGAATAAAAATAAATTTGGGTTGCCTCCCAACAAGCGCTGTCGTTTAACGCCCTTAGCTAGGCATAACAAGCAAGAATAGATCTAGGTATTGCCATCTTTGGTAGGCAATCCATAAGTGGCTCTCATAATAGGTTCATAAGATAATTTAATTTTCTTTCTAGGAAAGTGTTCCATGACTTTCCTTAATGGAGATTGGAATCTAATATTTCCTTCCTTCATATCAATAATTGCACCAATCGTTCTAAGGAAAGGTCTACCAAGAATAATAGGACATGAAGGATTGCAATCTATGTCAAGAACAATAAAACCTACGGGCACATAATTCCTATTTGCAACAATAAGAACATCATTAATTCTTCCCATAGGTTTCTTAATAGTGGAATCCGCAAGGAGCAAGTTTAGAGAGCAATCATCAAAATCACAGAGACCTAACAAATCACACAAAGTCTTTGGAATCGTGGAAACACTAGCACCCAAATCACATAAAGCATATAATTCATGATCTTTAATTTTAATTTTAATAGTTGGTTCCCATTCATCATAAAGTTTTCTAGGGATAGAAACTTCCAATTCAAGTTTTTCTTCATAAGATTGCATCAAGGCATCAACGATATGTTTAGTAAACGCTTTATTTTGACTATAAGCGCGAGGAGAATTTAGCACGGATTGCAACAAGGAAATAGAATAAATCAAAGAGCAATTTTCATAGTTAAATTCCTTGAAATCCATAATAGTGGGTTTAGCAACATCTAGGGTTTTAATTTCTTCAATCCCACTTTTATCAAATTTAGCATCAAGATCAAAAGATTCAGAATTCTTGGAACGCCTGCTAGGTAAAGGTCGATCATATTCAGTCCCATCATTATCAAGATTCATATTTCAAAACAAAGATTTAACAGGGGACACATCAATAACTTTTAGATCTTCGTAATTATTTTCATAGGAACTAGAAGAACACGCTTTTATAAAGGCATCTTTCTTAGCACGCATCCTAGCGGTTCTTTCTTTGCACTCATCAATGGAAATTCTCATGGCTTTGAGAGACTCATTGATATCATGCTTAGGTGGAATAGATCTAAGTTTCAAAGAATCAACATCAAGAGCAATTCTATCAACGTTCCTAGCCAAATCATCAATCTTAAGCAATTTTTCTTCAATCGTAGCATTAAAATTCTTTTGCAAACTAATAAATTCTTTAATATTAGATTCAAAATCATAGGGCATCTTATTATAATTTCCATAAGAATTGTTGTAGGAATTACCATGATTATTAGAGGGATTACTAGGATAAGGCCTAGGGTTGAAATTTCCTCTATACGCGTTATTTCAAAAATTGTTCCTACCAACAAAATTCACATCCATAGATTCATTATTATTCTCAATCAAAGTAGACAAGGGCATATCATTAGGATCAGAAGAAAAACTCTTATTAGCAAATAATTTCATAAGTTCATCCATCTTTCCACTCAAAACATTAATTTCTTCTATCGCATGCACCTTTTTATTAATAGATCTTTCAGTATGCCATTGAGAATAATTAACCATAATATTATCTAGGAGTTTAGTAGCTTCTCCTGAAGTGATTTCCATAAGAGTGCATCCCGCGGCCGAATCTAAAAGATTTCTAAAAGCAAAATTCAATCCGGCATAAATTTTTTGTATAATCATCCATAAATTTAAACCATGAGTAGGGTAATTACGTATCATTAATTTCATTATCTCCCAAGCTTGTGCAACATGTTCATGATCAAGTTGTTTAAAATTCATAATATCGTTTCTAAGAGAGATGATCTTAGCGGGAGGAAAATAGTTAGAGATAAAAACATCTTTGCACTTATTCCATGAATCAATGCTATTTTTAGGCAAAGACGAAAACCAAGCTTTAGCACGATCTCTAAGCAAAAAAGGAAATAGCTTCAATTTAACAATATCATTATCCACATCTTTCTTCTTTTGCATGTCACATAAATCAATGAAGCTATTTAGATGGGTAGCGGCGTCTTCACTAGGAAGGCTAGAGAACGGATCTTTCATAACAAGATTCAGCAAAGCAACATTAATTTCACAAGATTCAACATCGGTAAGAGGAGCAATCGGAGTGCTAGTAAAATCATTGTTGTTGGTATTGGTGAAGTCACACAATTTAGTATTATCTTGAGCCATCGTGACAAGCAAGCAAACTAACACACAAGCAAACAAAAAGCAAGCGGGCAAAAGGATGCAAATAGAGAAAGAGGGGGAGGATAGAGAGAGGGCGAATAAAACGGCAAGGGTGAAGTGGGGGAGAGGAAAACGAGAGGCAAATGGCAAATAATGTAATGCGGGAGATAAGGGTATGTGATGGGTACTTGGTATGTTGACTTTTGCGTAGACCTCCCCGGCAACGGCGCCAGAAATCCTTCTTGCTACCTCTTTTAGCACTGCGTTGGTTTTCCCCGAAGAGGAAGGGATCATGTAGCAAAGTAGCATAAGTATTTCCCTCAGTTTTTGAGAACCAAGGTAACAATCCAGTAGGAGGCTATGAGTGAGTCCCTCGCACCTGCACAAAACAAATAAATCCTCGCAACCAACGCAAATAGGGGTTGTCAATCCCTACAGGGCCACTTACGAGAGTGAGATCTGATAGATATGATAAGATAATATTTTTGGTATTTTTATGATAAAGATGCAAAGTAAAATAAAGGCAAAGTAAATGGCAAAGTAAATAACTAAGTGGTAGGAGATTGATATGATAAAGATAGACCCGGGGGCCATAGGTTTCACTAGTGGCTTCTCTCAAGAGCATAAGTATTCTACGGTGGGTGAACAAATTACTGTTGAGCAATTGACAGAATTGAGCATAGTTATGAGAAATATCTAGGTATGATCATGTATATAGACATCACGTCCAAGACAAGTAGACCGACTCCTGCCTGCATCTACTACTATTACTCCACTCATCGACCGCTATCCAGCATGCATCTAGAGTATTAAGTTAAAAACAGAGTAATGCCTTAAGCAAGATGACATGATGTAGAGGGATAGACTCATGCAATATGAAGAAAAACCCATCTTCTTATCCTCGATGGCAACAATACAATATGTGCCTTGCTGCCCTTACTGTCACCGGGAAAGGACACCGCAAGATTGAACCCAAAGCTAAGCACTTCTCCCATTGCAAGAAAGATCAATCTAGTAGGACAAATCAAACTGATAATTCGAAGAGACTTGCAAAGATAACCAATCATACATAAAAGAATTCCGAGAAGATTCAAATATTTTTCATAGATAGACTTGATCATAAACCCACAATTCATCGGTCTCAACAAACACACCGCAAAAAGAAGATTACATCGAATAGATCTCCACAAGAGAGGGGGAGAACATTGTATTGAGATCCAAAAACAGAGAGGAAGCCATCTAGCTACTAACTATGGTCCCATAGGTCTGAGGTAAACTACTCACACTTCATCGGAGGGGCTGTGGTGTTGATGTAGAAGCCCTCCGTGATCGATGCCCCCTCCGGCGAATCTCCGGAATAGGCCCCAAGATGGGATCTCGTGGATACAGAAAGTTGCGGCGGTGGAATTAGGTTTTTGGCTCCGTATCTGATCGTTTGGGGGTACGTGGGTATATATAGGAGGAAGAAGTACATCGTTGGAGCAACAGGGGGCCCACGAGGGTGGAGGGCGCGCCTGGGGGGTAGGCGTGCCCCGTACCTCAAGGCCTCCTGTTACGTGTCTTGACGTAGGGTCCAAGTCTCCTGAGTTGTATTCGATGAGAAAATCACGTTCCCGAAGGTTTCATTCCGTTTGGACTCCGTTTGATATTCCTTTTCTTCGAAACCCTAAAACAGGCAAAAAACAACAATTCTGGGTTGGGCCTCCGGTTAATAGGTTAGTCCCAAAAATAATATAAAAGTGGATAATAAATCCCAATAATGTCCAAAACAGTAGATAATATAGCATGGAGCAATCAAAAATTGTAGGTACGTTGGAGACGTATCAGGGAGTTGATACATCTCCGTCGTATCTACTTTTCCAAACACTTTTGCCCTTGTTTTTGACTCTAACTTGCATGATTTGAATGGAACTAACCCGGACTGACACTGCTTTCAACAGAATTCCCATGGTGTTATTTTCGTGCAGAAATAAAAGTTCTTCGAATGACCTAAAAATCAACGGGGATTATTTTTGGAATATATAAAAAAATACTGGAAGAAAGATCCACGTCAGGGGGCCCACACCCTGTCCATGAGGGTGGGGGGCGCGCCCTACCCCCTGGGCGCGTCCCCCTGCCTCATGGGCCCCCTGACACTCCACCAACCTCAACTCCAACTCCATATATTCGTGTTCAGGGAGAAAAAATCAGAGAGAAGGATTCATCACGTTTTACGATACGAAGCCGCCACCAAGCCCTAAACTCTCTCAGGAGGGCTGATCTGGAGTCTGTTCGGGGCTCCAGAGAGGGTAATCCGTCGCCATCGTTATCATCAACCTTCCTCCATCACCAATTTCATGATGCTCACCGTCGTGCGTGAGTAATTCCATCATAGGCTTGCTGGACGGTGATGGGTTGGATGAGATTTATCATGTAATCGAGTTAGTTTTGTTAGGGTTTGATCCCTAGTATCCACTATGTTCTGAGATTGATGTTGCTATGACTTTGCTATGCTTAATTCTTGTCACTAGGGCCGGAGTGCCTTGATTTCAGATCTGAACCTATTATGTTTTCATGAATATATGTGAGTTCTTGATCCTATCTTGCAAGTCTATAGTCACCTATTATGTGTTATGATCCGTTAACCCCCCAGTGACAATAATCGGGATACTTATCGGTGATGACCATAGTTTGAGGAGTTCATGTATTCACTAAGGGTTAATGCTTTGGTCCGGTACTCTATTAAAAGGAGGCCTTAATATCCCATAGTTTCCAATAGGACCCCGCTGTCACGAGAGGGTAGGACAAAAGATGTCATGCAAGTTCTTTTCCATAAGCACGTATGACTATATTCGGAATACATGCCTACATTACATTGATGAACTGGAGCTAGTTCTGTGTCACCCTACGTTATGACTGTTACATGATCGATCGCATCCGGCATAATTCTCCATCACCGATCCAATGCCTACGAGCTTTTCATACATTGTTCTTCGCTTATTTACTTTTCCGTTGCTATTGTCACAATCACTACAAAACCCAGAAATATTACTTTTGTTATCGTTAGCACTACTATCATATTACTTTGCTACTAAATACTTTTCTACAGATAATAAGTTTCTAGGTGTGGTTGAATTGACAACTCGGCTGCTAATACTTAAGAATATTCTTTGGCTCCCCTTGTGTCGAATCAATAAATTTGGGTTGAATACTCTACCCTCAAAAACTGTTGCGATCCCCTATACTTGTGGGTTATCACTATCTAAGTGGGAGTTCTTAAGTAATATGATTAACTGAACTTTAATTTATCATTAACTTAGTCCTGATAGTATTTGCATAACTATGTTGTAGACAATAGCTCGTGATGTAGCTCCCCATTTATTTTTGATATGTTCTTAGAGAAAAACTATGTTGAAAGATGATAGTAGCAATGATGTGGACTAGGTCCGTGATATGAGGATTATCCTCATGCTGCACAGAAGAATTGTGTCCTTGATGCACCGCTAGGTGACAGAACTATTGCAGGAGCATATGCAGATGTTATGAACGTTTAGCAAGCTCAATATGATGACTACTTGATATTTTAGTGCACCATGCTTTACGGCTTAGAACTGGGACTTCAAAAATGTTTTGAACGCTACAGAGCATATAAGATGTTCCTAGAGTTGAAATTGGTATTTCATACTCATGCCCGTGTCGAGAGGTATGAGACCTCTGACAGTACTTTGCCTACAAGATGGAGGAGCATAGCTCAACCAGTGAGCATGTGCTCAGATTGTCTGGGTACTACAATTGCTTGAATCAAGTGGGAGTTAATCTTCCAGATAAGATAGTAATTGACAAAGTTCTCTAGTCACTATCAAAAAGTTACTAGAACTTCGTGATGAACTATAATATGCAAGGGATGACGAAAGTAATTCCCGAGCTCTTCGCAATGCTGAAATCCGCGAAGGTAGAATCAAGAAAGAGCATCAAGTGTTGATGGTTGACAAGACCACTAGTTTCAAGAAAAGGGCAAAGGGATAGAAAGGGAACTTCAATAAGAATGACAAGCAAGTTGTCACTCCCATGAAGAAGCCCAAAGCTAGATCCAAGCCTGAAACTGAGTGCTTCTACTGCAAAGGAAATGGTCATTGGAAGTGGAACTGCCCTAGATAATTGGCAGATAAGAAGGATGGCAAAGTGAGCAAAGGTATGTTTGATATACATGTTATTGATGTGTACTTTACTAGTGTTTATAGCAACCCCTCAGTATTTGATACTGGTTCAGTTGCTAAGAGTAGTAACTCGAAACGAGAGTTGCAAAATAAACAAAGACTAGTTAAGGGCGAGGTGATGATGTGAGTTGGAAATGATTCCAAGGTTGATAAGATCACCATCGCACACTCATTTTACCTTCAGGATTAGTTTTAAACCTAAAATAAATGTTATTTGGTGTTTGCGTTGAGCATAAATATGATTAGATCATGTTTATTGCAATACGGTTATTCATTTAAGTCAAAGAATAATTGTTGTTCTGTTTACATGAATAAAACCTTTTGTGGTCATACACCCAAGGTGAATGGTTTATTGAATCTCGATCGTAGTGATACACATATTCATAATATATAAGCCAAAAGATGCAAAGTTTTTAATGATAGTGCAACCTATTTGTGGCACTGCCGTTTAGGTCATATTGGTGTAAAGCGCATAAAGAAACTCCATGCTGATGGACTTTTGGAATCACTTGATGCTTGCGAACCATGCCTCATGGGCAAGATGACTAAGACTCCATTCTCCGGAACAATGAAGCGAGCAACTGACTTATTGGAAATAATACATACTGATGTATGCGATCCGATAAGTGTTGAGGCTCATGACGGGTATCATTATTTCCCGACCTTCACAGATGATTTGAGCAGATATGGGTATATCTACTTAATGAAACATAAGTCTAAAACATTTGAAAAGTTCAAAGAATTTCAGAGTGAAGTGGAAAATCATCGTAACAAGTAAAGTTTCTACGATCTGGTCGCGGAGGCGAATATTTGAGTTACGTGTTTGGTCTTCATTTGAAACAATGCGGAATAGTTTCGCAACTCATGCCACCTGGAACACCACAGCATAATGGTGTATCCAAATGTTGTAATCGTACTTTATTGGATATGGTGCGATCTATGATGTCTCTTACCGATTTACCACTACCGTTTTGGGGTTATGCATTAGAGACAGCTGCATTCACGTTAAATAGGGCACAATCTAAATCTGTTGATATGACACCGTATGAACTATGGTTTGGCAAGAAACCAGAGCTGTCATTTCTTAAAGTTTGGGATTGTGATGCTTATGTGAAAAAGTTTCAAATTGATAAGCTCGAACCCAAATTGGAGTAGTGAGTCTTCATAGGATACCCAAATGAAACTATTGGGTACACCCTCTATCACAGATCCGAAGGCAAGATATTTTGTTGCTAAGAATGGATCCTTTCTAGAGAAGGGGTTTCTCTCGAAATAAGTGAGTGGGAGGAAAGTAGAACTTGATGAGGTAATTGTACCTTCTCCCGAATTGGAAAGTAGTTCATCACAAAAATCAGTTCCAGTGATTCCTACACTAATTACTGAGGAAGCTAATGATGATGATCATGAAATTTTAGATCAAGTTACTACCGAACCTCGTAGGTCAACCAGAGTACGGTACGCACCAGAGTGGTATGGTAATCCTGTTCTGGAAGTCATGTTACTAGACCATGACGAACGTATGAACTATGAGGAAGCGATGATGTGCCCAGATTCTGCAAAATGGCTTGAGGCCATGAAATCTGAGATGGGATCCATGTATGAGAACAAAGTATGGACTTTGCTTGACTTGCCCGATGGTCGGTGAGTCATTGAGAATAAATGGATCTTCAAGAGGAAGACGGACGATGATAGTAGTGTTACTATCTACAAAGCTCGAATTGTCACAAAACATTTTTGAATAGGTCAACGTGTTGACTATGATGAGACTTTCTCACTTGTATCGATGCTTAAAAGTCTGTCAGAATCATGTTAGAAGTTGTCGCATTTTATGAAATCTAGCAAATGGATGTCAAAACTTCATTCTTTAATGGATTTCTTAAAGAAGAGTTGTATATTATGCAACCAGAAGGTTTTGTCAATCCTAAAGGTGCTAACAAAGTGAGCAACCTCCAGCAATCCATCTATGGACTGGTGCAAGCATGTCGGAGTTGGAATATATACTTTGATAAAGTGATCAAAGCATATGGTTTTATACAGACTTGCGATGAAGCCTGTATTTACAAGAAAGTGAGTGGGAGCACTACTGCATTTCTGACAAGTATATGTGCATGATATATTGTTGATTTGAAATAATGTAGAATTTTCTGGAAAGCGTAAAGGAGTGTTTGAAAGGAGTTTTTCAAAGAAAGACCTTGGTGAAGCTACTCACATATTGAGCATCAAGATCTATAGAGATAGATCAAGACGCTTGATATATTTTCAATGAGTACATACCTTGACAAGATTTTGAAGTAGATCAAAAAAGAACAGTCAAAGAAGGAGTTCTTGCCTGTGCTGCAAGGTGTGAATTTGAGTAAAGACTCAAAACCTGACCATGGTAGAAAATAGAAAGAGAATGAAAAGTCATTCCCTATGCCTCAGTCATAGGTTCTATAAAATATGCTATGCTGTGTACCAGACCTATTGTGTACCTCACCATAAGATTGGCAAGAGGGTACAATAGTGATCCAGGAGTGGATCACTGGACAACGGTCAAAAATATCCTTAGTGCAATAAGGAAATGTTTCTCGGTTATGGAGGTTACAAAGAGTTCGTCGTAAAGAGTTACGTCGATGCAAGATTTGACACCGATCTGGATGACTCTAAGTCTCGATCTAGATACATATTAAAAGTGGGAGCAATTAGCTAGAGTAGCTCCGTGCAAAGTATTGTAGACATAGAAAATTTGCAAAATACATACGGCTCTGAATGTTGCAGACCCGTTGACTAAATTTCTCTCACAAGCAAAACATGATCACTCTTTGGGTGTTAATCACATACCGATGTGAACTAGATTATCAACTCTAGTAAACCCATAGGGTGTTAGTCACATGGAGATGTGAACTAATCACATAAAGATGTGAACTATTCGTGTTAAATCACATGACGATGTGAACTAGATTATTGACTCTAGTGCAAGTGGGAGACTGAAGGAAATATGCCCTAGAGGCAATAATAAAGTTATTATTTATATTTCCTTATATCATGATAAATGTTTATTATTCATGCTATAATTGTATTAACCGGAAACTTAGTACATGTGTGAATACATAAACAAACAGAGTGTCACTAGTATGCCTCTACTTGACTAGCTCGTTAATCAAAGATGGTTAAGTTTCCTAGCCATGGACAAAGAGTTGTCATTTGATAAGCGGGATCACATCATTAGAGAATGATGTGATGGACTTGACCCATCCGTTAGCTTAGCACGATGATCGTTACAGTTTCATTACTACTGCTTTCTTCATGACTTATACATGTTCCCCAGACTATGAGATTATGCAACTCCTGAATACCGGAGGAACACCTTGTGTGCTATCGAACATCACAACGTAACTGGGTGATTATAAAGATGCTCTACAGGTGTCTCCGATGGTGTTTGTTGAGTTGGCATAGATCAAGATTATGATTTGTCACTCCGAGTATCGGAGAGGTATCTCTGGGCCCTCTCAGTAATGCACATCACTATAAGTCTTGCAAGCAATGTGACTAATGAGTTAGTTACGGGATGATGCATTACGGAACGAGTAAAGAGACTTGCCGGTAACGAGATTGAACTAGGTATTGAGATACCGACGATCGAATCTTGGGCAAGTAACATACCGATGACAAAGGGAACAACGTATATCGTTATGCGGTTTGACCAATAAAGATCTTCGTAGAATATGCGGTTTGACTAAGGGTGGCTGCGCCCCTTCCTCATGGACTGGTCCAAATTTGGACTAGGGAAAGGGGCGCCCCCTTCCTTCCTTGTCCTTCTCCCTTCCCTTTTTCCTATTCCATGTGGGAGGTGGAATCCTACTAGGACTCCACACTTTGGGCGCGCCCTATGAGGGCCGGCCTCCTCCTCCCTCCATCCTTTATATACGTGGCCAGGGGGCACCCCATAGACACACAAGTGGATCATTGATCCCTTAGCCGTGTGCGGTGCCCCCCTCCACCATAATCCACCTCGGTCATATCGTCATAGTGCTTAGGCGAAGCCCTGCGCCGGTAGCTTCATCATCACCGTCATCATGCCGTCGTGCTGATGAAGCTCTCTGACGGTGTCCTGGACTAGGGGGTACTCACCACGTCGTCTCCCGATCTGTTAGATTGGGCCGAGGACCCCCATGGCCGTATACTCATGGGCCAGTTCGGACAGCTGCCGCATACATGGAAGATTCCACAGGACTTGGTGATCAAGACAAGGACTCCTCCCCACCGGCGTATTCGGCTAGGACTCTTGTTATCCTAGGCCTCTAGTGCATTATATAACCGAGGCTAGGCTAGTTGATAGATCATATACAACAATGATACCATAGGCTAGCTTCTAGGGTTTTAACCTCTACGATCTCGTGGTAGATCAACTCTTGTAATACTCATATCATCAATATCAATCAAGCAGGACGTAGGGTATTACCTCCATCAAGAGGGCCCGAACCTGGGTAAACATCGTGTCCCCTGCCTTGTGGTACCATCGATCCTAGATACACAGTTCGGGACCCCCTACCCGAGATCCGATGGTTTTGACACCGACATTGGTGCTTTCATTGAGAGTTCCGCTGTGTGATCGGCAAAAGGATCAATGGCTCGCCCGCAGGTCAACTGCGATGCCGGCATCTTTGTCGCCGGCTCGGCTGGTCACCTTGGCTCGACCGAGGACCGTGCTCCATCTCCAATCATCATGTTCGGACGGGGGCATTCTTCAACATCAACTCCATCTCTATCATGATCATAGAGGAGTCATCCATGGAGCTCGAGGGCTCAACATCAACATTGCCCTCGGGCGGCCGTGATGTTTTTCTAGGCAGCGAACTTGTATCCGCTGTCACCGCCTCCTCGAGCGTCGGTTTGACAATTGCTTCAGTGGAATGGTGCGGAATTACGTCTACAATAGCCATGCAAAATTCCGTCGAGTTCCGATGGAGGAATCTCCGACAAACTACAATATACCGGAGCCCTGTCAAATCTGGACGAAAATCTGGACGAGTTTAGGGCGTGGCCTCCAGAGCCCAGCTCGGAGGTCCTTTGGAAGATCCAACCGTTCATATACTGCGGAATTCCCATATCTACCACCCCTTCGAATTTCAGCTCGATCCGACGGTTCAAACTCCGGGAACCTTCCAATGAGTGGACCAATTTTCGGATCTGTTTTCTGCGCGAATACGGATCCGACCCGAATTCATGTTTCTTTATGAACGTGATATTGGACAACCTTTTTAGAGGAATTCTCTTCTAGGATATTGTGCGTTGTTTTTAAACACGTGCCCGTAAATTTTTAAGCCTCCCCTGAGGTCATCTTCATTATCATGCTGGTGTCAAACCAGTCCGACAATATTTCTCCAAGGCTGCCGACCTGCGCTAGACACGTCGTCACTCTGTTGAGCCGAGCTCAACCTTTTCGGATCATCATCTCGGCAAGTCGAACAAGAGTCCGAAATCGCGAAGGATAAATCATCACCAACATCGGCGCCCCACGGATAACACGGAGCGGGCATACCGGCATCGCCGCACGGTCACTTCATCAAGCCGACATCGACCACGTCACGACCTGCATCGGCAGGGCCGCACTATTGCTTCTTCAAGATGGTCCATCATGCCGACCTACTTCGACTCATCGGCTGACATCGAGGCTTCGACATCTCGGCTGGACCGGGGGCTTCGCCATCTCTTCATCAACCTACTCCGGAGACTTCGACGTCACTAGCCAACCAGCTCCGTCATGTTAGCTGGACCGAGGGCTTTCCCTCGGCGAGCCAACCATTGCCAACATCACCATACCGTCGCTTTATCGCTCATCAAGCAACGGGTGTGCGGATCGAGTCCCAATTTTTGGAATCACCTTTCTACAACAAACAAACCAGGTGCTATTAATCCTAGTACTTTTTGCTTGTTTTGGTTCATTTTTCCCAAGGAATTATTACTCTGGTTTGTCCATTATATGCACACGGGTCTATCAAATGGTGGCCGCATTAACGACGGTCACATGGAGATTCGGTCAGTTTCCGTACATAGTCCGGCCAACGCCGCATCCAGAACTCAGACCGACCTGTGAATTCAGGCTTCGGCACGCCTTTACCGCATCACGCCGACGCCCTGCATCGACATTGACTTCGGCGCCATGCCATATTTCTTTTATTACTCACTTTGCATAAATTATTTATTATGCAACAATTTTTTTATTACTATTATCTCTGGTTTGCGCTATTTTGTGTGCATAGGAAAATGATCCAGCCAGACTATATCCTTTGGCGTCACCTCAGCTGGACGGGGGGCTTCGTCAACACTTCATTACCCCTTGCCAGGGACTTCGGCATCACTCTGCCGCTCTGCATTGACCATGCTATGTCACCACTTTGGAGTGTCGAGCTCTTTGCTCCGCCACCTCGGGACCGGCTTGGGGGATGGAACCTTGCCCCGCATCAAGCTCGGACCGCGTCATCAATACCGAACACATTAACTAGCTAAGTTGCCTTCATGCTTAAAGTTTTAAATTTTTAACTTGTGTCCGACTCGACCAAGCATTATACTTTTATGGAAAAAAGTTTCTTGTAAAATTTTTTCCTTGTCCAAACATTGTTTGTGACACACAAATTCAAATACCCCGTTTACTTGGGGGCTCCCTTGATGGAGCTTTTCCTCTTGCATATGATTATACTTGTACGGCTTCGTTCCTTGTTCGTGTACTACTCCACAATATGCACCATATTGACCTAAGCGATTTGCAAGCTGGGTTGCATGGCTCCTGTGCTTACCCCTATGTTCCCGATTTTTCGGCTAGGGAGTAAAGGGAGCACCTCTGCGATTGTCACGACCGGGTCATCTGAGCTCTGACCTCAGACTGGGTGAAGCCGAAAGCTAGCGCTCTTATTATTTTCAATCATGGTCGGCACACAATGGAACTCATGAGTACAAAAAATCTATTGCACAAGTCTCATAGTAATAATGAGCACCGAAGAAAGGTATCGGTGGGGGCACTATTTTCTTCGAAGATGCTTCTTACACTTCGTTAGTAATATAGCATAAGTTCTCTGAGCACACTTTGTCTGTTACAGCCTTATGGCCTGATTACCTAGTCATCGGAAACACCGTCGATACTCTCGACAGGCGGAGTACATGACACTTTTCGGCCCTTGGCCGAAGAGGGAGAAGCCGACGGTCGGTTAAGACGCGTTTAAAGTTCGGGTGAACACAAATATGATATAAGTACTTCGGTACATACAATCATTATACATAAAATTCTTACCCAAGTCACTTGGGGGCTCTTAAAATTTATATATGAGCTGTAAATGTGTTTTCTTCTTGGTCGTTGTCCAAACACGACAGAAGCACAATTTTTTATTTCTCTTCCAATTTTCGGATTGGCACCGAACACTTGATCTTGTTCGGACGTCATGTTTTTACTGACGTTTTTTGGTATTCCAAGCTTTTTGGCACTTTTAAACTATTTGTGTGTTTCCAGCACAAGTCTCACAGTGCAATGTCGGACACCTTTATAGATTCGGCAAAAACATTCTCGGATCTCACTATATATGCATTGGTTTCGAATTGTGTCTTCGGTCAATAGTTGGGTTGCCCGGCTCCTGCGCTTGCCTCTTGCGTTCCGATTTGTTCAGCTAGGTGTGCAAAGGGAGAACCACTGCAATTGTGCTTCCAGCTCACATGGTTAAGCACTTTAGTGGAGAAAGCCGAAAACTGACTGTCACAATAAGCGTAAACTGGTCAGCGATCCGATGACGGTGTTAAATGACGGGCCATTCATAACAATGGTCGAAGTATTTACGGCTTGACCTCGACTGTCGCTGAACACTACCGGGGGCTATTAACTGGACTCCCAAACTAAATCCTCGATATTTTGCTCTTACATTAGAGTTGAGGTTTCATGATCATGCTTAGCATGACAACCCAAAGAAACGAACCGATAGCGGGACTATTTTCTTTGGAAGACATTTCTTATGTTAAACAGTAATATAACATATTTCTATGCATATCTTTTTTTATAAAACCGTATGGCCAGATTGCCTTGTTTGTCGTAAATCTTTGCCCTCATAAAGGCTTTCTAAAGTAGGACAAACACTCCTCGGCTACTAGCCGAGGAGGTGGAAGCCGATGGTCGGTCAACAAAGTTTTGTACAATGCGGATCCGAGCATTAAGGATGTAAAGTACTTGGATACATAGAGTCATTACACATAATTTGTGATTTTACTATGGATATCGATCCTTAATTCGGCCACCCGTGCTCGCATTAAGACTCGGGGGCTACTGGGCTTCGGGCTTATTATTTACAAATATTAAAGGGGCACATCGATCCCCTGATCTGGTGTTTCCACCCGACTAGTGTCTCGGGGGCTACTGCATTGCCTGTCCAATGCAGAAAATTTTAAGTGCAATACAGTTTCCGAGGAGATTATGATCCTCAGGTTGGTCGGCCACACCCAACCTGAGTCTCGAGGACTAAGCACGCCGCTTTTTGTATCCCGAAGTATTCTGCCAAGCTAGGACTTGATCCTCAGGCCGATTTTGCAAATCAACCTAAGTCTCAACGGCTACTGGGATCAGTGGTCTTACATCATCCTTCAAGTGCATCTCGGGTTTTAAACCGATACACACGTTGAGGGTTACTGGCTATATATCTCGGCAGAGAATAAATTGCACCAATCAAAAATATTGACAAAAAATTGGCCCACAGTCGGTGTGGTGCACCACCTCGGAAGCAGTCCGGCATAAAGCTCGGGCGCTAGTGGCTGGCTCCATAGAGGGCATTTCTAGCATTAAGCTCGGCTAAACTCCTTCAACTTTTTTGGACCAAGATGATCTATGACATCTTGGATATAGTCCGGCATTGGAGCTTGGACACAGTCCGGCGTTGGAGCTCGGATACATTTCGGCGTTGGAGCTCGGAATCAGTCCGGCATTGGTGCTTGGTTGCAAAAGATACCTCAAATGCAGTCCAGCGTTAGAGCTCGGACGCAAGAGGACACTGCCTCCCGGGAACAACTTCAAACCCGAGGTGTGGCATAAAAATAACAAGGCATTGATAAAGGCCGGAAACTTAAAGGGGCTCCTCGGATACCCGACGTGTAAACTCGTCGAATGCATTTCGGCGATCCTCAAGATCGAAGATGAGAAGATTTGTTGAACCAATTTTCAAGACTGACAACCGAAGATGAAGAACAGTTCGGAAGAATCGAGGAGGGTCCCTAACTTGAAGACCGGTTCAGGGGGCTACTGACGGTGTCCTGGACTAGGGGGTACTCACCACGTCGTCTCCCGATCTGTTAGATTGGACCGAGGACCCCCATGGCCGTATACTCATGGGCCAGTTCGGACAGCTGTCGCATACATGTAAGATTCCACAAGACTTGGTGATCAAGACAAGGACTCCTCCCCACCGGCGTATTTGGCTAGGACTCTTGTTATCCTAGGCCTCTGGTGCATTATATAAACCGAGGCTAGGCTAGTCGATAGATCATATACAACAATGATACCATAGGCTAGCTTCTAGGGTTTTAGCCTCTACGATCTCGTGGTAGATCAACTCTTGTAATACTCATATCATCAATATCAATCAAGCAGGACGTAGGTATTGCCTCCATCAAGAGGGCCCAAACCTGGGTAAACATCGTGTCCCCTGCCTTGTGTTACCATCGATCCGAGACGCACAGTTCGGGACCCCCTACCCGAGATCCGCCGGTTTTGACACCGACACTCTCCCTCGACACTCTGCTGGATTGTGAGTTCGTGGGACGTCACCGAGCCGAATGTGTGCAGATCGCGGAGGTGCCGTACTTTCGGTACTAGGATCGGTTGGATCGTGAAGACGCATGACTACATCAACCGCATTGTCATGACGCTTCCGCTTACGGTCTATGAGGGTACGTGGACAACAGTCTTCCCCTCTCGTTGATATGCATCACCATGATAGATCTTGCGTGTGCGTAGGATTTTTTTGAAATTACTGCGTTCCCCAACAAAAAATACCAAAAATATTTATCTTATTATCTCTATCAGATCTCACTTTCGTAAGTAACCGTGAAGGGATTGACAACCCCTTTATCACATTGGTTGCGAGGTTCCTGTTTGTTTGTGCAGGTACTAGGTGACTTGCGTGTTACCTCCTACTGGATTGATACCTTGGTTCTCAAAACTGAGGGAAATACTTATGCTACTTTGCTGCACCACCCTTTCCTCTTCAAGGTAAAACCAACACATGCTCAAGAGGTAGCAAGAAGGATTTCTGGCGCCGTTGCCAGGGAGGTGGCATCAAGTCAAGACATACCAAGTACCTATCACAAACTCTTATCCCTCGCATTACATTATTTGCCATTCGCCTCTCGCTTTCCTCTCCCCCACTTCTAAAATGATTTTCAAAAACCTTTGCCTTTTCTTTGCCTTCTTCCCGTATGTATCTTTGTTTGTGTTTCCATGTGCCTTCTATTTGCTTGCATCTTTGCTTGCTAAGATATGGATCCACTTAAAGTGTTCTACTAGGATCATCTTCGATCCTTATGCGCTCGTGTTGAAACCCCAACTAGCCTAGTTGATGGGAAATCTTTAGATGAGCATGCTCATTTTGTGCGTCACCGTTTGTCTGAAAAAGGGAGACTCTTATGGGATCAAATAAACATATTGCTATGTTATGCTTGGAATCTTCATGAAATTTATGATTTTACTTGTTGCTCTAAGAACCCTAAAAAGCACCTCCCCTACCTATGTGAGTTTAATGATAATGAAATCTTATCTTCTTATGCCCATGAAGGGTGTTTATAGTTACTACAATATCGAAAAAATTGAAGAATTTGTTGCTTTTAAGGGTGCTTATGAAGTTGCTTCTTTGATCGAAAAGTATGATGTTACTCTCTACGAATCTGAAAATTTTGACATACTTAAATATTGCTATGAAAACTATGCCCATAATGTCTATGTCAAAGAATTTATTGAAAGAATGACCGCTACTTTGGAAGAAAAAAATGATATGCATGAATCTATAAATAATTATGATTCCGATGATTTGATTGAAATATCCCTTGATGAACATGATGCTTGCCATTCTTATAGCAATGATGCCAATATTTATGGAGATGAATTTGCTATAGTTCCTTATGTTAACACAAGATTATTGCTATTGCACCCATACTTGATAGTTCCTTGAATCAAAAGCAAGATTGCAATGATTTTACTGTAAATTCTATTGGTGTCCATTGTGCTAATAATATGCAAAACCCTAAGCTTGGGGATGCTAGTTTTGCTATGCCTACTACTTGTTGCAATGATCATGATTGGGGTGATTCTTCTTTTGATCTTGAAAAAATTATTTAAGCCCCATGATGAATATGAGATTGATAATAGTGTTTGCAATATTATTGAAAGTTGTTTTGGAGACGTCATGACTTTAGTTGATGTTAATCCCACCATTTTGGAAGAGTGTCAACTATGCATGCATGTGGATCGTGTTGAAATTTTTTTATGCGATAGCTATTTTGTTGAATTTGCTTATGATCCCATATGTAATTATTATGAGAGAGGAAAATATGATTGTAGAAATTTTCATGTTACAAAATTACCTCTTGTTATGTTGAGATTGCTATTGTTTCTTTCTACTTCCTTGCATATGCTAGTTTTTGCTTGCTATGATAATTTGTTTGCCTATAAGATGCCTATGCATAGGAAGTATGTTAGACTTAGATGTGTTTTTCACGTGTTTCAAGATGCTCTCTTTGTGCTTCAATTCTTGTCTTTCATATAAGCATCATTGAAATTATCAATGCCTAGCTAGCAGTACAAAAAAAGACACATCCGTGACATTTTGGGCTGAACGAATTTTTTTTCTGTCATACATATGACACTTCTATGACGATAATTGTGACAAAACCCAGTATCATCATAGATGTGGTGGGATCCTACTTCTATGAAAACAAATCATGACAGAAAATGGGCTTTTCGTCCTAGGCGGGCCGGAGACGCAGTTGCATGACATTCTTTGGGCCGTCCATTGCTACCTCTTTTAGCACTGCGTTGGTTTTCCCCGAAGAGGAAGGGACGATGCAGCAAAGTGGCGTAAGTATTTCCCTCAGTTTTTGAGAACCAAGGTATCAATCCAGTAGGAGGCTACACGCGAGTCCCTCGCACCTGCACAAAACAAATAAATCATCGCAACCAACGCAAATAGAGGTTGTCAATCCTTATAGGGCCACTTACGAGAGTGAGATCTGATAGATATGATAAGATAATTTTTTTGGTATTTTTATGATAAAGATGCAAAGTAAAATAAAGGAAAGTAAATAGCAAAGTAAATAACTAAGTAGTAGGAGACTGATATGATAAAGATAGACCCGGGGGCCATAGGTTTCACTAGTGGCTTCTCTCGAGAGCATAAGTATTCTACGGTGGGTGAACAAATTACTGTTGAGAAATTGACAGAATTGAGCATAGTTACGAGAATATCTAGGTATGATCATGTCTATAGGCGTCCGAGACAAGTAGACCGACTCCTTCCTACATCTACTACTATTACTCCACTCATCGAGTGCTATCCAGCATGCATCTAGAGTATTAAGTTAAAAACAGAGTAACGCCTTAAGCAAGATGACATGATGTAGAGGGATAGACTCATGCAATATGAAGAAAACCCCATCTTGTTATCCTCGATGGCAACAATACAATATGTGCCTTGCTGCCCTTACTGTCACCGGGAAAGGACACCGCAAGATTGAACCCAAAGCTAAGCACTTCTCCCATTGCAAGAAAGATCAATCTAGTAGGATAAACCAAACTGATAATTCGAAGAGACTTGCAAAGATAACCAATCATACATAAAAGAATTCAGAGAAGATTCAAATCTAATTCATAGATAGACTTGATCATAAACCCACAATTCATCGGTCTCAACAAACACACTGCAAAAAGAAGATTACATCGAATAGATCTCCACAAGAGAGGCGAGAACATTGTATTGAGATCCAAAAAGAGAGAAGAAGCCATCTAGCTACTAACTATGGACCCGTAGGTCTGAAGTAAACTACTCACACTGCATCGTAGAGGCTATGGTGTTGATGTAGAAGCCCTCTATGATCGACGCCCCCTCCGGCGGAGCTTCGTAACAGGCCCCAAGATGGGATCTTGTGGATATAGAAAGTTACGGCGGTGGAATTAGGGTTTTGGCTCTGTATCTGATCATTTGGGGGTACGTGGGTATATATAGGAGGAAGAAGCACGTCGGTGGAGCAACAGGGGGCCCACGAGGGTGGAGGGCCCGCCCCCCTACCTTGTGGCCTCCTGTTACGTGTCTTGACGTAGGGTCCAAGTCTCTTGAGTTGTATTCGATGAGAAAATCATGTTCCCGAAGGTTTCATTCCGTTTGGACTCCGTTTGATATTCCTTTTCTTCGAAACCCTAAAACAGGCAAAAAAACAACAATTCTGGGCTGGGCCTCCGGTTAATAGGTTAGTCCCAAAAATAATATAAAAGTGGATAATAAAGCCCAATAATGTCCAAAACAGTAGATAATATAGCATGGACCAATCAAAAATTATAGATACGCTGGAGACGTATCAAGCATCCCCAAGCTTAATTCCTGCTCGTCCTCGAGTAGGTAAATGATAAAAACAGAATTTTTGATGCGGAGTGCTACTTGGCATAATTTTAATGTAATTCTTCTTAATTGTGGTATGAACATTCAGATCCGAAAGGTTCAAGACAAAAGATCATATTGACATAAAAATAATAATATTTCAAGCATACTTACAAAGCAATTATGTCTTCTCAAAATAACATGGCTAAATAAATTATCCGTACAAAATCATATAGTATGGCTATGCTCTATCTTCACCACACAAAATATTTAAATCATGCACAACCCCAATGACAAGCCAAGCAATTGTTTCATACTTTTGACATTCTCAAAACTTTTTCAATCTTCATGCAATACATGAGCGTGTGCCATGGATATAGCACTATGGGTGGAATAGAGTGGTGGTTGTGGAGAAGACAAAAAGGAGAAGATAGTCTTACGTCAACTAGGCGTATCAACGGTCTATGGAGATGCCCATCAATAGATATCAATGTGAGTGAGTAGGGATTTCCATGCAACGGATGCAATATAGCTATAAGTATATGAAAGCTCAAAAAGAAACTAAGTGGGTGTGCATCCAACTTGCTTGCTCATGAAGACCTAGGGCAATTTCAGGAAGCCCATCATTGGAATATACAAGCCAAGTTCTATAATGAAAAATTCCCACTACTATGAAGATCATGGTGCTACTTTGAAGCACAAGTGTGGTAAAAGGATAGGAACATTGTCCCTTCTCTCTTTTTCTCTCATTTTTTATTTTATTTTTTATTTGGGCCTTTTCCCTTTTTTATGGCCTCTTTTCTTTCTCTTTTTTTATTTGGGCTTGTTTGGCTTCTTTTATTTATTTTTCGTCCGGAGTCTCATCCCGACCTGTGGGGGAATCATAGTCTCCATCATTTCCTCACTGGGAAAATGTTCTAATAATGATGATCATCACACTTTTTTTCTTACAACTTAACAATTACAACTCAATATTTAGAACAAAATATGACTCTATATGAATGCCTCCGGCGGTGTACCGGGATATGCAATGATGCATGAGTGACATGTATGTAAGAATTATGAATGGTGGCTTTGCCACAAATACGATGTCAACTACATGATCATGCTAAGCAATATGACAATGATGGAGTGTGTCATAAATGGAACGGTGGAAATTTGCATGGCAATATATCTCGGAACGGCTATGGAAATGCCATAATAGGTAGGTATGGTGGCTGTTTTGAGGAAGGTATATGGTGGGTGCATGATACCGGCGAAAGGTGTGCGGTATTAGAGAGGCTAGCAAAGGTGGAAGGGTGAGAGTGCGTATAATCCATGGACTCAACATTAGTCATAAAGAACTCATATACTTATTGCAAAAATCTACAATTTATCAAAGCAAAGTATTACGTGCATGCTCCTAGGGGGATAGATTGGTAGGAAAAGACCATCGCTCGTCCCCGACCGCCATTCATAAGGAAGGCAATCAATAAATAAATCATGCTCCGGCTTCATCACATAACGGTTCACCATACGTGCATGCTACGGGAATCACAAGCTTCAACCCAAGTATTTCTCAAATTCACAACTACTCAACTAGCATGACTTTAATATCACCATCTCCATATCTCAAAACAATTATCAAGTATCAAACTTATCATAGTATTCAACACACTCGTAAGAAAGTTTTATTATTAATCTTGCATACCAAGCATATTAGGATTTTAAGCAAATTGCCATGCTATTAAGACTCTCAAAATAATCTAAGTGAAGCATGAGAGATCACTAGTTTCTATAAAACAAATCCACCATAGTGCTCTAAAAGATATAAGTGAAGCACTAGAGCAAAATTATTTAACTCAAAAGATATAAGCGAAGCACATAGAGTATTCTAACAAATTACAAATCATGTATGGCTCTCTCAAAAGGTCTGTACAGAGAGATGATTGTGGTAAACTAACAAGCAAAGACTCAAATCATACAAGTTGCTCCAAGCAAAACACATATCATGTGGTAAATAAAAATATAGCTCCAAGTAAAGTTACCGATAGAAGTAGACGAAAGAGGGGATGCCTTCCGGGGCATCCCCTAGCTTTGGCTTTTAGGTGTCCTTAGATTATCTTGGGGGGTGCCATGTGAATCCCCAAGCTTAGGCTCTTGCCACTCCTTTTTCCATAATCCATCAAATCTTTACCCAAAACTTGAAAACTTCACAACACAAAACTTAAAGTAGAAAATCTCGTGAGCTCCGTTAGCGAAAGAAAACAAAAGACCACTTCAAGGTACTATAATGAACTCATTATTTATTTATATGGGTGTTATACCTACTGTATTCCAACTTCTCTGTGGTTTATAAACTATTTTACTAGCCATAGATTCATCAAAATAAGCAAACAACACACGAAAAACAGAATCTGTCAAAAACAGAACAGTCTGTAGTAATCTGTAGCTAGCGCAAGATCTGGAACCCCAAAAATTCTAAAATAAATTTATGGACGTGAGGAATTTACCTATTAATCATCTTCAAAAAGAATTAACTAAATATCACTTTCCAAATAAAAATGACAGCAGTTCTCGTGAGAGCTAAAGTTTCTGTTTTTTACAGCATGTTCAACAAGACTTTCCCGAAGTCTTCCCAACGGTTCTACTTGGCACAAACACTAACTAAACACAAAAAACACAACCAAAACAGAGGCTAGATAATTTATTTATTACTAAACAGGAGCAAAAAGCAAGGAATAAAAATAAAATTGGGTTTCCTCCCAACAAGCGCTATCGTTTAATGCTCCTAGCTAGGCATAACAAGCAAGAATAGATCTAGTATTAGGAAAGAAAAGAGCAAACTTGCTATATATAGAATTAATCCTTCTATTTTGATAAAGCACATGGCTATTAATGGTAGAAGAAAGATTAAGTATGTTACAGAAATTTGTATCTAGGCTAGCCTTTATCTCTTTAATAGATTCGTTTTGGTAAGAGAGCAAAAGAGATGTAGATTCAACTTTCTCATTCATGGGGTGCCCAGATATAGTTTTCATTTTTTCATAAGTTTCTACGACATCCCCTTCAAGAAAACCTTCCTCAAATATAGAATCTAAGACATGCTTAAGAGAATAAGGAAGGGCAATATAAAAGCTTTTTAAGTAAACTTCAATTTGATATTGAGGAACATAGCTGGCCCAAATTCTTAATAGTCTATACCAAGCATCTTTCAAAGATTCATCAAGTAAATAACGAAAAATTCCAGAATCATCTTCATCAAAATTATTAAGACTCTCATTGATAACTCCGGTAGGTTTTTCCATAGTCTCCTTATTTATAAGCTTAGCTAGAACAGAAGGGTTGTCCAAAGTACTAAAACTTTGGAGAGAACCCCTAACCCTTTTTGATTCAGACATGGCGGAAGAAAGGCTAGCGGAAAGAGAGGGAGGATAGAGAGAGAGGGCGAATAAAACAGCAAGGGTGAAGTGGGGTGAGAGGAAAACCAGAGGCAAATGGCAAATAATGTAATGCGGGAGATAAGGGTATGTGATGGGTACTTGGTATGTTGACTTTTGCGTAGACCTCCCCAGAAATGGCGCCAGAAATCCTTCTTGCTACCTCTTTTAGCACTGCGTTGGTTTTCCCCGAAGAGGAAGGGATGATGTAGCAAAGTAGCGTAAGTATTTCCCTCAGTTTTTGAGAACCAAGGTATCAATCCGGTAGGAGGCTACGCGCGAGTCCCTCGCACCTGCACAAAACAAATAAATCCTCGCAACCAACGCAAATAGGGGTTGTCAATCCCTATAGGGCCACTTACGAGAGTGATATTTGATAGATATGATAAGATAATATTTTTGATATTTTTATGATAAAGATGCAAAGTAAAATAAAGGCAAAGTAAATAACTAAGTAGTAGGAGATTGATATGATAAAGATAGACCCGGGGGCCATAGGTTTCACTAGTGGCTTCTCTCGAGAGCATAAGTATTCTACGGTGGGTGAACAAATTACAGTTGAGCAATTGACAGAATTGAGCATAGTTATGAGAATATCTAGGTATGATCATGTATATAGGCATCATGTCCGAGACAAGTAGACTGACTCCTGCCTGCATCTACTACTATTACTCCACTCATCGACCGCTATCCAGCATGCATCTAGAGTATTAAGTTAAAAAACAGAGTAACGCCTTAAGCAAGATGACATGATGTAGAGGGATAGACTCATGCAATATGAAGAAAACCCCATCTTGTTATCCTCGATGGCAACAATACAATATGTGCCTTGCTGCCCTTACTGTCACTGGGAAAGGACACCACAAGATTGAACCCAAAGCTAAGCACTTCTCCCATTGCAAGAAAGATCAATCTAGTAGGCCAAACCAAACTGATAATTCGAAGAGACTTGCAAAGATAACCAATCATACATAAAAGAATTCAGAGAAGATTCAAATATTATCCATAGATAGACTTGATCATAAACCCACAATTCATCGATCTCAACAAACACACCGCAAAAAGAACATTACATTGAATAGAACTTCACAAGAGAGGGGGAGAACATTGTATTGAGATCCAAAAAGAGAGAACAAGCCATCTAGCTACTAACTATGGACCCGTAGATCTGAAGTAAACTACTCACACTTCATCGGAGAGGCTATGGTGTTGATGTAGAAGCCCTCCGTGATCGATGCCCACTCCGGCGGAGCTCCGAAACAGGCCCCAAGATGGGATCTCGTGGATACAGAAAGTTACGGCGGTGGAATTAGGGTTTTGGCTCCGTATCTGATCGTTTGGGGGTACGTGGGTATATATAGGAGGAAGAAGTACGTCGGTGGAGCAACAGGGGGCCCACGAGGGTGGAGGGCGCGCCCCCTACCTCGTGGCCTCCGGTTACATGTCTTGACATAGGGTCCAAGTCTCCTGAGTTGTATTCGATGAGAAAATCACATTCCCAAAAGTTTCATTCCGTTTGGACTCCGTTTGATATTCCTTTTCTTCGAAACCCTAAAACAGGCAAAAAACAGCAATTCTGGGCTGGGCCTCCGGTTAATAGGTTAGTCCCAAAAATAATATAAAAGTGGATAATAAAGCCCAATAATGTCCAAAACAGTAGATAATATAGCATGGAGCAATCCAAAATTATAGATACGTTGGAGACGTATCATCCATGACGGAAAAAACCATGGTAGAAGCGAGGGGGAGGAAAATTTCGAGGAGTTCCCGGTTACGGTGGGAGGTCGGGGGACGAGCGATGCGCGTTTCTCTCGTACACGTACGCGTGTGTGTGCGAGGCGTTGGCTCTAACTGAACCCGAGCGAGGCATTGGGCTCTAACTGAACCCGAACGATTGCACTGCAGGCTACGCGTTACTGAACCCGAGCGATCGATCGATGGCTGTTAACTGAACCCGATCGAGCGATTCCTTCGCTACTGCTGCTAACTGAAGCCAATCGATGCTGCCTCTGGGATGAACATTGAGTGTTGCGGGGGGTTTGGATGAATAGTGAGTGGTGGTGTTGCCTCTGGATGAATAGGACCCCGTGGTGTGGTGGAGGGCTGGATGAACAGTAGACGGTGGAGGGGTGCCCGTGGAGGGGTGGTTGAACAGGACCCCTTGGCGTGGAGGGTTGGATGAACAGTAGACAGTGGAGGGGTGCCCGTGGAGGGGTGGTTGAACAGTAGCCGGTGGAGTAGCGGGCGGTGGAGGCTGGATGAACAGGAGTCCGTGGAGGCTGGAGGAGGTCGACGGAAGCCCGTGGAGGCTAGAGGAGGTCGACGGTGGAGATGAACAGTATCCCGTGGAGTCCCATTTTGCGGTACGCCACACCCCTCCCGATGAACAGGACCCCCGTTTCGACCGTAGCGCTCCAACACAAGTCCGTTTCGTCCGTTTTGCGGTACGCCACACCCCTCCGGATCAACAGGACCCCCATTTCAACCGTAGGAGGTCCGTTTCGTCCGTTTTGTGGTACGCCACACCCCTCCCGATCAACAGGACCCCCGTTTCGACCGTAGGAGGTCCGTTTCCTCCATTTTGCGGTATGCCAGACCCCTCCCGATCAACAGGACCCCGTTCCGAACGTAGGAGGTCCGTTTCCTTTGTTGTGCGATACGCCAGGCCTTGTTTCCATCGCTTGTTTCGTCCAAGCCCTCCCGATGAACACGACCACGCATTCCGTTCCGACCCAGCCGGTTGGCTCCCATGTGTTCCGTTGCCTCCCGGTGAACACGACGCATTCCGTTGCCTCCCCATGAACACGACGCATTCCGTTGCCTGCCCATGAACACGACGACGACGCTGTTTCTCCGTTCCGACCCAACCATGTACACGAGCCCTGGTCATACGTATGCGCGAGTAGGCGTTCGAGACCCCGCCCGTATGTACACATACGTGGCCGTATTTTCTTTCTTGCATCCTGGCCGCTGTACGCACGTGTACATGCTACGTGCGCGCCTCTACTACGACACGTGTGCGCCTCTACATCCACCAATATATATGTACGTACACGTTCGCGACTAGAATGACAACGCTACATACGCTTCGACCAGGTGGGTCCCGATTGTCACGCACTTCCTTGCGTGCGAAGATATAGCTGGTGGGTCCCAGCAGTCAAGGGGGCGAATCATTTTTTTTGCCCGGATGCACTTCCTTGCGTGCGAAGATGTAGCTGGTGGGTCCTAGCAGTCAGGGGGGCAAATTGTTTTTTTCAGACGCACTTCCTTGCGTGTGAAGATGTAGCTGGTGGGTCCCAGCAGTCGGGGGGAAACGTTTTTTTTTTTGCGAAATACGGTGGCCCGTCCGGTGGGTCCCCGCTGTCAGGTGGAGGAATCATTATTTTGCGCGTAATAAGGAGGCACTTCCTTGCTGCGGCTGTGGACCCAGCTGTCAGCCTCTCCATGTACAGTCCACGTCCGATAGAAGTCGTTCCTTGAGCACGTTGACCACGCCGCACCGAGAGCACCATGGCGGTGGACGACGGCGAAGATTAGGAAGGGGACGATTCGGAGCCGGGGAAGACGCATCAGTGGATGCCCACATGAAGAGGAGTACGAGGGTTCACTGGTTCGGCTGCAGTGTGAGGCTACTGTCGCCGCAGAATAACATGGGTGTGGGTGAGTAGAGGGATGGCCTGGCCAGTGGTGGGAGTAGTAGAGGGCGGTGAGGCCTCCGCGGCATTACAGCCGGCCACGGGAGGCAGGAGCACGCGGCACGACCGGCGCTGGTTTGGGCGGCTGGAGCAAGAAGACCAGAGGTTGAAGAAGCACTATGGCCGTTGGATGAACATCGTACGGTAACAGGAGCTAGAATCGTTCATATTGACTAAGTTGACAAAGCCCTCCATCCCCGTCAACTTGGTAGGCCCACAAGTCAGCCTCCCACTATGCTGGGTTCCAGCTGGCAGGGGGAATATTCATTTTTTTGTGCGTAATAAGGAGGCACTTCCTTGCGTGCGAAGATAGCTGGTGGGTCCGATATGTCAGCGGGGGGCACGTTATTTTCGTGAAATACAGAGGCCCTTCCGGTGGGTCCCAGATGTCAAGTGGAGGAATCATTATTTTGCGCGTAATAAGGAGGCATTTCCTTGTGTGCGGCCGTGGACCCATGTAACACCCCGGATGTAACTTTCCCTATTTGTACTCCAACTCTTGCCGTTTCCAGCGTTAAGTTATTTTTATTTTCTCGGGTTCGGGTTTTGTCTCCGTGTGTTGTTATCATTGTCATGCATCTCATATCATGTCATCATGTGCATTGCATTTGCATACGTGTTCGTCTCATGCATTCAAGCATTTTCCCCGTTGTCCGTTTTGCATTCCGGCGCTTCATTCTCCTCCGGTGGTCATTTCTAGCTTTCTTTCGTGTGTGGGGATTAAACATTTCCGGATTGGACCGAGACTTGCCAAGCGGCCTTGGTTTACTACCGGTAGACCGCCTGTCAAGTTTCGTACCATTTGGACTTCGTTTAATACTCCAACGGTTAACCGAGGGACCGAAAAGGCCTCGTGTGTGTTGCAGCCCAACACCCCTCCAATTTGGCCCAAAACCCACCAAACTCAGCTCCATGTCCTAGGGCGTTCGATCACGATCGCGTGGCCGAAAACCGCCTCGCACCAGCCCCGCCTCCTTCCTCGTCGCCAGGCCACCGCACCGCCGCCTCCATCGCCGCCGGCCACCGCCTCCTCTTCCCGACGCCGTCCCGACGCCGGCCGGCGCCAGCCGCCTCCGCGACCGCGCCGGCAAGGCCGCGCCGCCACCGCCCCGCTCCGGCGAGCTCCACCGGCGCCGCCCCGGCCCCTTCCTCTCCCCGGCCGGCCTCCTGCTCTACTCCGGCAATAACTCCGGCGAACAGGAGCTCGAAGTCCGGCGAACCTCGGGTTGCGCGCAGATCCAGATCCGGATCGGTTTAGGGTTGACTTTTTCCCTCCGAACCCTAATTTTTATGCCTACTTTGACCTGCTGTATCTCCGCATTCGTAGCTCCGATTTGGGCATATAGCATATCAAAATGTTTGTCTCGATGAGTACATCATTTCATTCCATTGCATCATTTTCATTTGAGTTCATCTTGATGCCCGAAATGCTGTTAGAAGAGGCCTTCGTGAGTTAGTTGTCAGATCTGCTAGTTCATCTTAGACTTTTGTCATTTTTGCCATGATTGTTGTGTGCATGATATGACCATGAGTCCTATAGATGTTTTGTTAAGGATTTTGTTATCTTTCCAGAGGTGCAACCCATGCATTTTTGTGATGTGTGTGGTGACTTGTGCAAGCTTGCAAAGTGAGGCACCCGGTGAATCTGTTTTCAGGGACTTAGTAGTTTTCACTAAGTCTGGGATTATTTAGTTCATGATGCCATATGTCCATGCTGTTTCCTATTGATCCGTGCCTCTTTTGAGGATGATCAGTAAAGGGAGTTTTGTTAATCTTGTTATGCCCTATCCATCCATGTCTTTGTTTGCAATTATGGAGCAACCTAGATTGAGTCAATGGAGCTCTACTTTTGCTTCGATGCGAATCTGGGCAGATCGTCAACTTGTTTGCGATTTTGCCGATGTTATTGTAGTTGATCCGTGCATGCTATGCCATTGTTCTTGCCATGTATAGCCTGTATTTTGTGCCTTCTTGATGGATGTATGCTTGTCTTGCCATGACTTGCACCATAGTGAGTGCATCGAGCTCGTAAACATGCCTTCGTGAGTTATGTTTCAGCATGTCCCAGTTTTCAATGTCTGAAAACTGATTATGTTTTTGCTATGTTCGTGTGCTTGTTAGTATATTTTGTGATCCCTTTTGGCTCAAGGTCACTAAGGGACTTTTGTTAAGCTTGTTGAGTAGCTCCATGACATGTCTTTCTTTGTCATGTTCAGGTCCTGTAGCATGTTGTTTTGTTGCTCTGAAGAGGGCTATATGATCTCAAATTCCAGACAAGTGTTAATTTCACCAAGTCTGAGATCTGTTTGTCATTTGTGTTTTTGCCATGCTTGTTTGAACCTGTTAATGGATGAATTGGCCGTAGCTTAGTTTTTGAATCTGTTTGTTAAGAATCTTTTGTGCATCCCTTCCATGTATTTTGTTGTCATGTTTGGTGGCTGTAGCATGTTCATCTCGTTGCATTTAGATGCCTACTTGCTGTAAATCGCAGACCGGTGTCATTTTTGAAACGCTTGCCATTTCCAAACCGTAACTCCGATTCCGGCGTTCTTTATATCGTTTTCAAAAGATTTCATCTCATCTTTCCAGTGGCACCTTTGGAATTCCAAGTTGAGGCCAGGTTCATGCATTTCCTGTCATATCTTGCATTTTGCATCCCGCATCGCATCCCGCATAGCATATCATCGTTGCATCGTCTTGTTTGATCCTTGCACGTGGTTGATTGTATCCTTGTTGCTTGTTTGTCTTGTTTGGGTAGAGCCAGGAGATGAGTTCGCTACCGAGGATCCCGTTGATTTTGCGTTTGAGGATCTAGTCAACTCTGACAACTGTGCAGGCAAGATGATCACACCCTCGAAATCACTACTATCTTTGCTATGCTAGTTTGCTCGCTCTTTTGCTGTGCCATTGCTACGATGCCTACCACTTGCTTGCCAGCCTCCTAAATTGCCATGTTAAACCTCTAACCCACCATTGTCCTAGCAAACCATTGATTGGCTATGTTACCGCTTTGCTCAGCCCCTCTTATAGCGTTGCTAGTTGCAGGTGAAGATTGGAGGCCGTTCCTTGTTGGAACATCTTTTATTTACTTGTTGGGATATCATTATATTGCCATGTTATCTTAATGCATCTATATACTTGGTAAAGGGTGGAAGGCTCGGCCTCTCGCCTAGTGTTTTGTTCCACTCTTGCCGCCCTAGTTCCCGTCATATCGGTGTTATGTTCCCGGATTTTGCGTTCCTTACGCGGTTGGGTTATAATGGGAACCCCTTGATATTTCGCCTTGATTAAAGCTTTTCCAGCAATGCTCAACCTTGGTTTTACCATTCGCCACCTACCCTTTTCTTTCCCTTGGGTTCTGCAGACTCAAGGGTCATCTTATTTTAACCCCCCCCCCCCCGGGCCAGTGCTCCTCTGAGTGTTGGTCCACCTGTCAGCTACCGGTGGCCACCAGGGGCAACTCTGGGCTAGCCTACCCGTACCTAAGACAATCTGAGTGTGCCCTGAGAAAGAGATATGTGCAGCTCCTATCGGGATTTGTCGGCACATTCGGACGGTGTTGCTGGTCTTGTTTTAACCTGTCGAAGTGTCTTGAGTTACCGAGATACCGAGTCTGATCGGAACATCTTGGGAGGAGGTCTATTCCTTCGTTGACCGTGAGAGCTTGTCATGGGCTAAGTTGGGACTCCCCTGCAGGGATTGAACTTTCGAAAACCGTGCCCGCGGTTATGGGAAGATGGGAATTTGTTAATGTCCGGTTGTAGATAACTTGAACCTTAATTAATTAAAATGAATCAACTGAGTGTGTTACCGTGATGGAATCTTCTCGGCGGAGTCCGGGAAGTGGACACGGTGTTGGAGTAATATTTGCGCAGGTTGCTCTCTAGTTTCTCGCTCGTGCTTTGCCTCCCCTTCTCGCTCTTCTTTGCGAATAAGTTAGCCACCATACTTGCCAGTCGCTTGCTGCAGCTCCACTTATATTTTACCTTGCCACACCTATAAGCTTGAATAGTCTTGATCGCGAGGGTGCGAGATTGCTGAGTCCCTATGGCTCATAGATTACTATTACACCAGATGCAGGGCCTGATGATTCCGCTCCAGGAGACGCGTATGAGCTCAAGTGGGAGTTCGACGAGGACTCTCAACGTTACTACGTTTCCTTTCCCGATGATCAGTAGTGGTGTCCAGTTGGGGTGATTGGGACCGTTGTCGCATGTTGGGTTCTCTTTATTTTGGCGCCGTAGTCGGGCCATGAGTGTTTTGGATGATGTAATGTTATTTATGCACTTGATTGACGTGGCGAGTGTAAGCCAACTATGTTATTCCCCTTTTATTATCATATTACATGGGATGTTGTGAAGATTGCCAAACTTGCGACACATGCCTTCAATGCGATTATGTCTCTAAGTCGTTCCTCGACACGTGGGAGCTATAGTCGCATCGAGGGTGTTACAACCCAGTTGTCAGCCTCTCCACGCACAGTCTACTTTCGATGGTGTCGTTCGTTGACCACGTTGACCACGCCGCGCCGAGCGCATCCAAGGTGGTGGACGACGGTGAGGCCCCGGACAGCAACGAGCCGGAGATGGGAAGACGCGGGAGTAGAGTCACAGACGGAGAGGTGTACGAGGGTTAACTGGTTCTAGTGCGGTGTGGTTCGGCAGTCGGTGGAGAAGAACAAGAGGTGTGGAGGGGTGGAGGGATGGCCTGGCCAACGGTGGAGTAGCGCTTCATAGCGAAGCGTGCTAAGTAGAGCTGCTAGCAGCAGGAGGCGGGAGGTGGTCCCGACAGCGCTGGAGGAAGAAGATGAGAGATTGAAGATGGATGCCGGTCGTTGGATGCAAATCCAACGGCTAACATGTCAGAATCGTTTGTTGACTAAATTGACAACGACTTGCGTTGGCTTCGACCTATTGGCCCACATTTCAGCCTCCAAAAATGTGGCACGTATTCAACCCATTTTTTCAGAATTTACAGTCTTTTTTTTGCGCGGTAGAATTTACAGTCAATTTGATCTTTCTTTTTTTGAATTACAGCCATTAGCTGGGCTGGGTGAACAAATGATGTAGCGTCCATGCGGCCCATTTATTTTATTTCCTAAAAAATTACAGGCCATTTGCACTTTCTCGAAATAAACGATTTCGCTGGGCTAATTATAATGTTGGGTTGGGCCAGCAATGTTATCAAAAAATAAAAAGGGGCTGAGCATTTTGTTATTAATATATTTAAATAATAAGTGATATTATTACATTCGTCCTTAAATCTTACCGAGCTTTTGTACACAATCACTAGGATTTTCGTGCCAAAACAATCCAGGATTTTATTTGTTAAGAAATTATTTTTATAAGTTAATAAGATGTGGGATATTGTTTTCTTACATATGTAAGTATCTGTTAAATATATGATGACAATAAAAATAATATATAATAAAATATAAAATAATTTAAATATATATAATATAGTTAGAAGGGAAACATAAGTTGGACCTAGCGTTCCTATTCTTATATAGAAAAATAGAACAGACCTCTATGTTTTATTCAAAAAAATACATAAATTGGGCTGCCAAAAATAAAACCTCGGATGGGAGGTCCATAGGCCGGTCGATACATGACGGCCCTAAGAAAATACAAACAGGCCTATGGACCTCCCGTCAGGCCTATGGACCTCTCATCCGAGGTCGTGAGTTGCGCATGTTAAAAATCAAAGCCTAGACGGGTCAGCCCAAAACCACGTCCAACACTTGCCAAAATTTCGTCCCTCGTTTTCTCTGTATTTCGCACACTTGACATTGTGTGGGCATTTTGACTGTGCATCATATGAATATGTGTTATGCATGAATATTGATCAGCATGATGTTAACTGGCTGGTAGTTCCATTTTCGGCCATGAATAAAACTTCCAACATGATGTTGACCCTGTTTGAAAAGGCCATGTTAATATAAATGCTCTGCCTCTGAAAGATGCAGTTTCTTATCTGAAATTGAACTTGCAGTTTCTTATCTGAAACTGAAACTTGCAGTTTCTTCTATGAGAATCACATTGTCTGCACTTTTATACTCCTATGAAACTAGTGCTAAAAATAGATCTCTAGAATTCATAAAATACTTCATATGCTCAATACTGCAAATCTGAAATTCAAAAGACATTTATATCTAAAAGTACTCTCAAAATACACAACACAAAACACAATTCACAACCTGCAAATACTGACAACCCTAAGCTCCTCCTGACAATTCACAACCTGCTCGACTATTGGGCTGGGGGGCAGCCCCCTCCTATTCCTTGGCGACAGACAGCTGCCCTGTGAGATGATGTGAACGGTGAGGGAGACGATGGCGGGGAAGCGTCGTTGGGCCAACTGCTTTTCTCCTCTTGCAGTTGGGTTCGGTCGAAGAAGACTCCACCGGCTCGCTCTGGCAGGACACCCTCACAAACGGCACCCTGTAGATGCTCGATCCTTCAATCTCTGGTGGATGCTCCATCTGGAATCGATACTCCCACCACCGCTCCCTCACGATCGGATTCGGTGAATCTGTTTGCTCCATGGCCCAGAGGAGCAGATCTATGTACTCCGGCGTGACTCCCTCCGGGAGTATCGCCGCCTTTTCGCTCTGTTGCAGATATTTGGCCATGGATGTCACCGTTGCCGCTAGTTAGTCCTTGTTGTCAAACCAATACTGTATCTCCAACATCCTAGCTAGCTTCACAGGGTCGCCGTCTGTGATCCTCACATATCGGTTGTACTCCTCCATCGATCTACTTCTCCACAGCACCTTCACTCGCCGGCGGTGGTTTTTGAATGGAAGAGGAGAGGAGCAGCGCTGGTTTTGGATTAGAACGGGAGAGGAGCGATGCTGGTTTTGGACTAGAACAGGAGAGGAGGGGCGGTGGTTTTGAAATGGAAGAGGAGAGGAGCGACACTTCATTTAGATTAGAACAGGAGAGGAGCGGCGGTGGTTTAAGAGGAGAAGAGCGGAAGAGCGGCGCTGGTCTTGGAAGTATTTTTTGTTGTTTTGCATATTTTGGGTCAAAGTTTGACCATGTACTATATTTGACAAGCAAAATGTGAATGCATGTCACCAAAAATTGTATCGTTTGGTTCGTATCTGAATGTACTTTCAAATTATATTATTTTTGCAACGTATAACATATATTTTATGTGCGAAAATCATGGTCAATTATGACCCAAAATAAAAGGGAGACTAGTTAATGTGGGGTCGCTTTCTTAATTGAAGGGTAAATTAATTTTGATTTTGATCCAGTCACAGCGCACCCGCCCTCTCGTCCAATCCTAAATCACTGCCGCATGCTCCTCTCCCTCCTCTCCATTGCAAAACCACCTCCTCTCCTCTCCATCATCTCCATTCCAAAACCACCGTCTCGCCTCTCCCTCTTCTGATCTTCTCCATTGCAAAACGACCTCCTCTCCTCTCCATCATCTCCATTCCAAAACCACCGTATCGCCTCTCCCTCTTTTGATCTTCTACATTGCAAAACCATCTCCTCATGCACGTGGCCCGGAGGCGCAGTTGTCGTCATTTTGATCTGAAGCACCGGATTATAACATATAACACGAAAAAATGCCACATGACAAGAAATCATAACCTCACTGCCCAAAGGAGACAACATGAATCCCGACGGACAAACTAGACGAGGAACAAAGCTCAAATTAAAGATAAACTCGTAGAAAAGGGGTCCGTCGATAGATGTCCTAATTAACATAGCCGGCTTGACCTAGGTGGCAGCCGAGTAGTCACTGTTCGTGCATGTGCCCCGAATGACTAGCCCAACTCAGTTGTCGCTGTTTAACCCTCGCAGTGATCCGAAGCACATGACACCTAATTTTGCGAGATGACAAGAAACCTTTTTTAGATTTCTCACCACAACTACAGCCATGTACAACACAGCCTGCATGATATGTAGACGATAGCCAATCCAGGCGTGTCTGCTGGAGTCTGGTCACATGCATGGACGAACTAATCTTCCGTGTCTTGCAGGGATCGCCGGGCACCAACGTAGTACAACACTTCTCTAGTACTGTCGCTCGTCTCCCTCTTCTATTAAGTCACCCGACTTGCGGGGCCGGGGAGTGTGCCTATGGTCGGTTCTCAATTGCTGTCCCACATGTGTGTGCAACGCAATATGACGCGCGTTCCATTCGAAGAGCAGCGTGCCAGACCGACCGACCGTCTGGGGTGCGACGCAAACGCGAGGGCGTGTTGTATACTCCGTACATGTGTACCGCCGTTTTCTAGACGCTTTGCTCCATGGCGCGGGCGCAATCCATGGATACAAAATTAGTATACTGTATACTATTTAAAAGTCGAGGGCGGGGCTTTTCCTGCGCAGTAGGCGGCGGGGCAGTTCCGCCTAGTCGGTTCGACAGAGACGCGAGAAGACAAGGGAGTAGGCTGCTGCAAACGTAGGGTTGTGTGATTTGATAGCGAGTTACTACTGGACAGGTGGGGCCCCGTGATTTGACTTGCCATTATCATTTTAACTGCGGCGCTATGACCGGCGTGAGTCTCCCGATTCCTGACCACCTCCATTACGAAGAAAGAGATAGAGAGGAGTAAAAAAATACACTTATAGCCAATCTTATAGCTAACCTTATAGCCAACCTTGTTGTAGTATGAGTGACTAAGTGATGACTATGTATGACATGCCAACATCAGATAGCCTAACGCACCGTGTTAAATCTCCAAGGGCGCGACCGCGCGAGCGACGCGACGGTCGTGGTAGGCGCGACCATGATACGGGCTGCTGGCAGCCCTTGGATCTGAGATCAAACGGTCGCATGCTAAGTTGCTGAAAATTTGCAGAATAACCCTCCATGATAGGATATTCACCCATAGGTCTAGAATCACGCCATGCAACTGTTCGATCTCAGATCCAAGGGCTCTCGGAAGCCCGTATCATGGGAGAATGGAAAGCCACTACCCTGCCGTTCGCACACTGGCAGTTCGCTCTTACTCGTCCCCACACGTCCTTCAATACTACGGCGGTTCGCTCCTAGTCGTCCCGTCCATTCACATTACGGCAGTTCCACTAATCCTAACCCTCCTCCCAAATCCATGACGTCCAAAATCTCCACGGTCAGAGGTGAGTACAAGGTTAGAACCATCACCGGCGATGAGTTCGACGTCATCTACACCTGTTCTTCCGCGACGGTGAAAGGATGCCTTTCTCGCTTCAGACACATGTTCGAAAACTCAGATGATGAGTAGGTCGCTGGGCTAGATGTTGAGTACACCGCATTCCTGGGACCAGAGAAGGATCTAAAGGACGAAGAGAGGAAGAAGCTCGTCGTGATCCAGGTTTGCGTACATAACGTTTGCTTGGTCTACCACATATGCCATGCCGACGTTGAGTGCCAGGATTTTAAGAACTTCCTCAAGGAAAAAACAGTGAAATTCATTACTGTAGACTTTGAGAACGACAGAGATGTCCTGCATCGGATAGGTCTTGTTGTAGACAACCCCTTCGACCAACAGAAGAATCGGCTGGTGTCCTCTCGTCAGCCTTCAATGCTGACCCTGGCAGGAGCCATGGTTCATCCTTCGTAGGGTAAACTGGAGAAACCTCCATACACATTTCATCGTCATGCATGGCAGCGGAATGTACTAGATATAGACCACATCCACTATGCTGCAATGGATGGCTACCTTTGCTTCAATATCTACAAGGGTTGGATGAAGAGCAACAGCCAAGTGTGCGGTTCAAGCAAAGAAGTATCGGACAAGAGGAAGAGGGACAAGGACGAAGTCGAGGACGTGGACGAGGACTCCGAGTAAGGTGGCAGTGTCGTTGCTCATGGTGGTTCTAATGCAATGTCTAGCGGAATAGTTGCAAAGTTTAATTTCAGGTGTGCTTAATTTAATTTGAGGGGTGTGTTGTGCTGAGCCCCCAGCAAAACTATGTTATGTTTTATTCTCGTTACTTGAACTCTTCAGTACGTACATACTAGTATTTCTTACATTTCATCTTTTAGTTGGTATATTACTACCACTCGTTTCTTCACATTATATATGTACAATATATATGGCCAACATCATATAGCCAGGAGTTTAGTTGTCAAAGAATTTCAGGGTGCTTAGTTTTGTCAAACAATTCCAGGATGCTTAGAGGGTGCTTGGATCCAAGGAACTTATTTTAGTCTGACTAAAAATAGTCTCTTTAAGAGGCTAAAGTTCCAAGCACCCCTGACTAAAGAGGGGCTAAAACTAGTCTTGAGACTAAAAATTTTTAGTCAGGGGTACCCCTACTAAAAAGTGGATTAGTCCTCTCTCTACTCATTTAACTCCTCTCCTTTAACACAGGCGAGTTCTGGATTGGAGGGTTTGGAGGATAATAAATGCTCATTAACTTGATTTTAGCCTTTTTTAGTAATTGGATCCAAGCATGGGTGAGGCTAGCATGTTTTAGTCCCACTACTTTTAGTCATGGGACTAAAACGTATCCAAGCACCCTCTTAGTTTTATTTGAGGGGTGGGTTGTGCTGGACACCATTATTGTGACTAGCCTTTTTAATAGTACTATATGCATAATTTGGCGACGAGTGCTCTCTATATGTACCACCTTTTTTCAAGTTTTGCTCCATGGCGCAATCCATCGATACTACTGATGTACAAAAGTATAGATTTTTTAAAAGGCTAGAGGGCGGGGCAGTCTAGCTTGGTCGGTTTCACGAGAGGCGAGGACCTTTGTGATTTGATGGCTCATTACTGCTCAAAGGCGGGGCCTTGTGATTTGACTGCTCGTATAAATGTGCCGACGACCTGATCGAGGAGGAGCAAAGAACCGTGCGGTATACTCAAGTTTTCCACTAGAGTAGTACTGCGACGGAGGAGCACGAAACACGGCAGCCCAGTGCCATATGGTGATAAAAAATGATCTAATGTGCTAGTCATCTCATTGTTAGCATTGTTCTATTCATTCCCTCAAAAAAACCATTGTTCTATTCGTGCCTCGCAAAGAACGTGACACGTGCGGCGAAACACCCGAAGCAAAAGATGAAACACAGGAGCAAAAGAAGAAGGAAGATTATCACCCCAAATGATCTAATTCGCCGTGGAGTCGTAACTGCTTCTTCATCGCCTCCATGACCTCCATCTCCTTGCGCGTCTCCTCCGCGATCTTCTTCATTCTTTCCATGACGCGGGATTTCTCGACGCGAGCCTTCATCATCTGTTCCACGGCCGCATTGCATACCTTGACAGCAGCCGGGTGCTTGATGCGGAGCTTCGCCAACTCCTCCTTATGTTCCATGACGAGGGTCTGCAGCATCTTCATCGAGGAACTACTATTCTCATGCAGCTTCTTCCAGCCGGCGTTCTTCTCCTTCAACAGGTCGATCTCATGGCAGAGCTTCGCCTTGTCCTCCTGAAGTCATAGGATTTCGCCGGTCGCCTTCTTCTCCGAGGCAATGCTCTTCTTCAGCAGCATCACCAAGCCAGCGGTCAACTCCCCTGCTGATTGAGCTTAGCGGGCATGTCGTCGAGGCTCTCCTTCAGCAACTCCATCAAGCCTTGGATGAACTCCTTCTACTTATTGAGGTGCTTATTGAGCTGATCAGGCATGCCATCGAGGGATAACGACTCCAGCTCCGCCGGCTCGGCATGTTCGCCTCTGCGGCTAGGGCGCTCCTAGGAGCCATCGCCTACCCGTGAGAGATATTTCGAGTTCTCTGCGTGGCAGCGAGCCCTCTCTTTTTTTCCGCAGCCTTGATTGCCGCTCCCTTGTTACGAGTAGTTCTCGACCTAGAGCTCTGCTCACCGGCCATGGCAACGACGGACGAAGAAGAAGCACTTATGAGGAGGAAAGGTAGAGTAATTTTTGGTTAGGTAGTTCCCCTTTTTATAACCTAAGTACTAGCACTAGTACTAATACTAATACCTGCATAGTGGGAACACGTTCAGGTTTGGTACATACTAGTAGGTGTGAGCAGGCTTTCGAATGTGATGGGAACAAGGTAAAGATTAATTGATGGTTTTGGTTTCGAGGCCCGAAACGGCTCCCGATGAGTTTAGCGGAACATAAATTTCAAGTACTACACTGCTCAAATGCGTAAATATTATGTTACTGTCAAAAATTGGCACAAAATACAAAGGAGACCAAGTACTACTAGCAACCCATGATTTAACTAATCGCATGCGCTCAGTGGAGTAATAATGTCTTTCTTCCGCCCTCACGTCCACTCAATTTGCATGCTGTGTATTACTTGACCATCAATGAAGTGAATGACTTTACACGCGTCAAATTATCACATGGGGTGGATCTTGGTACAAAATTGCGTCCGCCCGTGTACCCGCGTGTGCGTGCGAGGGAATGAGTGTGTGCGTGGCGTGCGTGCACATCTTCGCTTCGTGCATGTACCGCCAGTATGGCTCAGGGAGGACGAGTACATTCTTCTGGAACCAGCAGCACGTCACTGTGATCAATCCACGCAAGGAGGTCGCGACAATGCCTCCACATGTGCCATGTGGCTTCATGAACTGTAAGAGAGACACTATGTAGCGTGCCATTGGTATTCAAATTTACGTGTTTTGCACATACTTGAAGTACTAGTAAGGTACACGTGCATTGCACGCATCAGATTTTGCAACCAAATTATGAATAAATACCACACTATAGCATGTAAGCTCTGAGTCATATATGCCTGATGTAGCCCTTCGTTTAATTCTTGTAGTTCATCTCATTCAAAATCAATTAGTTTTTATAAAAAAAAGCTAAGAACACAGGAATAGGAAAAACATGGGATTATAGTGGAATGTCGTCTTGAATCCTACAGGATTGTACGAGTGTTTGATTGTGCATAGAAAAAACGCAGAATTCTTTCAAAGAGGTTTGAGTGGATGGGATGTTTCCTATGAAATATAGTGCAAATGAATCATATCGAAAAAATCCTATGGTTTGCAATCCTACGAATCAAATAACCAAGATAGGAAAAATTCCTAATGATTAGAATCCTCCAAAATTCCTTTGAGAATCCTTTGAATCAAAGAAGCCCTTAATCTATTTTATGATTCATGGAATTGTGCATTGTAAAGCATAAAGTAAAACAAATAATGGCAATTCAAATAGAAAAAAGTTTGGGTAGTTATGATACGGAAGATTCTAGAACAAAAGAGAACCACTGTTGTTTTGAGGTTTGTGCATTATGCTTAAGTTCAACCATGGAGTCTGCTAGATTGTACATGTGGCAAAATCCGGTGGGGGCTAGAAGATGGTACGAGGGGCCGAGTGGAGGGAGACTATGAAGGAATGCAGAAGTGCGAGATCGATATTTAGAGAGAGGGGGCGAACACGTGCGTTGTTGCGCAGTGGCGGAGCCATGAAAAATAAATGAGCTAGGGGGCAAGCATTGCTAATCCTTTACGAGGAGAGTCAATTCATGAACTTAAACCATTTTTAGCAGCAATTGTCTAATGATCACATTCATATTAGTCTCGATATATAGTGATGTTAGGGGGAGGGGGCGGGGCCCTTACTGCCCCTGTCTTCGCCATTGTGCACGCGTCTGAGAGATGAAGTGGAAGGCATGGATGATGAGAGGGGGACGTTGGATATATAATTAATGTGGGTGTATTAGCTATATATGTTAATCCTATATACAGAGGTATAGATTGATCGATGTGGACGTGGGAAAGAGGGTGAGACCTCACTGGATATATCGATTGATCGGTTTGTGTGGAAAACTATGAAAGACCTAGCTATATACACACATACATAGAGGAACATCGATCGTTGCGCATGCATGCGTGAGAGATAAAGAATGCCTGATATGACGAAGAGGGGGATGTGTGTGGGTGTGTGCCTTCATGGGAGACCGACCTGAAGAAAAAGATTGCATGCGTGCGATGGATAATGCCGACTGTTAGTGTGTGTGCATGCATGAACGAGAGAAAGTTAGTGGTACAATTATAAAGAGAAGACTACTGTGTGGGTGTAAAAGAATAGGTGAGGTCATAATCAATGTAAAGTTGAATTCAAATATTTGAATAAGAGATCCTGATGTTTGAAACCCATGCATGCATGAATATAAAGGAGATCTGCGCGGTGTGGTTTGGAAACGAGCATGCTGTAATGTATACACATTGAACAAGGTCAGACTGATTTGAATTTGAGATACCGATGGCAGACATCATTTGGCCACATCGCATCCGTGCATGGACACACTATTCTAATTCAAGATGATGGGCGGCTTTCGCATCACATATCTATATCTATACCCCTATATATATATATATTATATTTTATATTTTTTATATTGTGTGCGGGTAACTTTAACTTTGAAAGATGGTCATTGAATGAGGCGAATCCGATGGTCCAAAGATGGCAAATTTGAACACTACTGGCCGTTGGATATCATCTAGATTCCACCAGATTTCGCCACATGTATAATCTAGAAGACTCCATGGTTGAACTTAAGCATAATGCACAAACATCAAAACACAAGCACTTCTTATTTGTTCTAGAATCTTCCGTATCAGAATTTCCCAAATGTTTTTCTACATGATTTGCCATTATTTGTTTTTACTTTATGTCTTACGACGCACAATTCCATGAATCTTAAAATAGATTAGCTTTCTTATAAAAACTAGATGATTTTGAATGAAATGAACTATAAGAATTAAACGAGCATCTACATCATGCATATATGACTCAAAGCTTGCATGCTATAATGTGGTATTTATTCATAATTTGGTTACCAAATCTCATGCGTGCAATGCACGTGTACCTTACTCTAGTCTAAATGGTATTTGTGTGTGTGTTGTGCGTGTTGAGGTGCAAATTATCTTTTTTTTGTACACGTTAAGCTTGTTCTTCCGAAATTTCAAGTCGCGCCTTGTTATGCCGAAAATTCAAGCTAGCGTCTCTGTCTATCATGCTGCGAAACTCCCGCCTCTTCAACCCGTGCCTTGTTAGCCCGAAATATTTAAGATATATCTTTGTCTTGTTGTGCTCCGACAACTCCCTCCATCTCAACCCGCGCCTTGCTATTCCGAAATTACAACGCGCGCGAAAACTCCCACCTCCTGTGAAATCCCAACACGCGAAATGCCCATGGTACCCCTGAACCGAAAGAACCACCTCAAATCGGTGGGTGTACTTTCGTAACTTACCCCACATTTCGGACAAGCGCATCTCTAAGCCATGGTTCCCCACTGCCATCCCATCCGCCCACCCATTTGTACACCGAGGCCATGAAAACCCGTGAGGAAACCTCACACCCTGCTCCGTACGCCACCCAGCCGGAGCCTCTTCCCCGACGACATCGTCCACAGAAACACCTCGACGTCCCTCGTCCACTGTACCGGATGAGGAACCGTCGTCGATCTCATCGTCCCGCCGGTTCAGCCACCCCGTCCTCCACCTCCAAGGAGCTGCCTCAACATTCCCCTCGTCTTTCGCGCCACCTCCATTCCCACACCGCCGTCTTCACCTGCACCACCAGAAGAGCATCATCATCACCGTTTCCTCGGATGAAGCTGCGGCCTAATCGGCGCCACCAAAGAGGTTGTACACTAATTGCCGCATTTTCTTCTTGATTCGATCTCACGGTGCTTCCGGCGCTCGGTCCCGAGCCGACACGGTGCGGCTCCATCCACAGCGGCGTCGCCGGCCACTTCCTCCACGGCGTCGCTCCCTCGGCGGCGACGTCCACATCAGTAGGAGTTGCGGCTGCTTTAGCTCTCGCTCACGTTGCTGCTCTGCTCTTGCTCTCGGTCCCCTGCCTGGTCTACTCTTGCTATTGCTCTTGCTCGCGCCGCTGCTCTCGCTCTTGCTCTTGCTTGCGATACTGCTCCGATTTAGCTACACTTCAGTCGACTGAATCGACTTTTGGGTCAGTCGATTTTCAGGGGGTGGGGGGCTCGCTGGGGTGAAGGAAGAACCAGCCACGGCGGGGAGGGGGGCTTGCCGAAGAGGAACCCCACTATCTATCTTAGGGTTCAGGATGGGGGCGGTGGTCGCCTGCGGTGGCGGGGCGTTGGCGGGGCGGTGGCGTGGGGATCGCCGGAGAAAAAGCTCGGCAGGGGGGGGGGGGGGGGGGGCCGGGGGGGGGGGGGTTTTTCCGGGGGGGGGGGGCGGCGCACCGCCGGCCGCGGGCGGCGGGGGGCTGCTGTTTGACCGGTGGTGGCTGGCGGCTCAGGGGGGTGGAGGTTGAAGATGAACCGCAAGCCCTTGATTTTGTATCCAACGGCTGCAAAATTGACAGACCAGAGATGAAAAAGTCAGTCGACCGACGTGTAGCCTCACCTTGCTAGTGTGTTCAGTTTTGACAGCAAAATTCAGTTTCGACAGTTAAGTTCAGTTTCGATGGTTAAGTTCAGTTTCGACAGTTAAATGCAGTTTCGACAGTTAAGTTCAGAGATGAGCGGCTGATGTATTTTACATCTAGCACTTTGTGGTTATGTATTTTACGTCATGTATTGGAGATGCTATTAGAATTCCACTCAGGTTAACGTTGTTCGTTGTCTCTCTTGTCCTGCTTCATCCTCGGCGTCGTACAACTCACCAGAGCTGCTCCAACGACGAAACCCTCCATCACAGCGGAGCAGTACCTCGGGCTCCATCTCCAGACGCCTAAGATCTTCTTCCCCTCCTCCGATAGCCAAGTCAGCCGGAGCATCCTCACCGGCCAACCCAATCACGCTGAGATCGACATGGCTTTGCCAAAGAGGTTGTACACTTGTTGCATCTCTTTTTTACTCTACATGTTATATATATATATTGTCCACTGAGCACTCGTAGTAACGGGAAATACGATTATTTTATCCTACTATATCACAAGCAGTGAGGTACCAGGAAACTTAGCTATCCGTGATGGACTCTCTTGAACGCCATCATTATTTATCTCTGCGCGTTTGAGCTGTGCATTTGTCGATGGGCCTGGGAGTTGAGCTAGTATGCCAGTGGCCTGGGTCCAAAGTAATAGAAGTAGCACAAAAACATTTTTTAGTGTAGGATTTTCCTTACTCAAGCCTGCCTACTAGAATCGCCAGTGCTTGAAAGGAAAAGTGAATGAAAAACATCGGAATTGGAAAGTTTCCTATGGTACTACTTTTCATGAATTTGGTGCAAAGGAATGGAGCAAAGGAAAACTGTAGGATTTGTTCCTTTAGTGTCTCCTTGAAAGAAAAACTGTAGGAATTCTAATTTCCACTTCTCCTCCTTTTCATATTCCTATTCATCAAGCACAAGACTAAGAGATAGTAGCATAATAGCATTATAACCGTACATTTTTCTTGTGGTTTGACTTAATATCACCATGCTTTTTTGCATCCTGTGATCTTCCAATTGTTGTGAATCAAACACCCAGATTGGCAGAAATCCTGTGTTTTTAAATTCTCTGTTTTGCACGTGCATTCCTATCCTATTCCTGTCTATTTCCTATCCCTGCATTGTTAGAATCCTCAAATTCAAACGAGCCCTTACTCAATTACTTCTGTTACAGATATGTGTCAAAGAAAACCTTGTGTGGTTTGTCCTGCTCCTGCGGCGATGTGTTCCACCCCAGCTCAGCTGCTCCAACGACGGAAGGGTTCACCACAGCAGGGATCCGCTCTCCAGACTATCTTTCGCCGCCTCAGATCTTCTTCCCCGCCGCCGCCAGCCACGGCAACTGCATTACCATCATCAACTGAGCAGATGACCTTGAGGACTACACAGGTCCGCAAGAGAGGTCGCACTCTTCCGTGTCTGCTTACGTTATGCATCGCTTAATATGATGACATGCTACATTATCGTTGTGTTCACCTATTAGACTCCGAGTCGGGTCCAAACTAATGTTGAAACTTGAGTTTTTAAATGGTTGTGGGGTACATATTGGGGCAGCAATCAGTACTATATGTCTACTATCTGGTTAATCTCCGATGTCTACTATGAGTTTCATGTTGGGTGCAAACAAACATTAAAGGAGCCATTATCTGTATTTTTTAAGTAAAGCTATTATCTGCCTGCTATCATTGGTTTTGGGTCTATCCACAGTTTGCTACCATCACTCTGGATTTGTGCATGCAGTCCTTACATAATCTCACTATGTTTTATTCCTATGCATGCCAGTTATTGTACACAATGGAACTGATCATGTAGAGCAAAAGAGACGAGCCTTGCGTGGCAATAAAATTTCATGCAGACGTCGTTCCATGGTGGGCGCAATGGTAGCCCCCCCCCCCCACCCATTTCGGATCGTAATCAAGAGGAAGATAACTGTTCTGAGGGGGATTCAGAAGGAGAAGACCACTCCTATTTACCCCCATGAGGTCTTCGCTCTAACTTGGCATGCTGATGTTGGTAATATCATGCATATGGTGCCTTGCATTGCTTACTGTATACATTAAAGATGTCATCTGCTTAGTTTAGACATGCTTTGTGTCAATGCCATCTGTTTAGTTTCTTTATCGTATATGTGAATCATGCAATGCCATCTTGTCTAGCCAGGCATCATATATGTGAATTTTGCAATGCCACCCTGGTTAGCCAGTCATCTTATATGTAAATTATATCATGCCATCATTTTTTTATTACATGTTAAATTTGTCAACAATTTTAGTACATTCAATTACTCTTCCTGTGCATCAGCCATTCGGCACGGTCATGGAAAAATCTGGAGTGGAAACAAGGTCTTCAGAGCAGACAATGCTATCTGACGAAGCGCATGTCTTGTTGGTTACCGATAGCTCCTCAGAGGAGGATTCAAAGACAGATGACCAGTCATATTTCCCCCCGAGGTGCATGCCCTAACTTGGCAGGGTTATGTTGCTCATATCGTGCGTATCGTATCTTGCATTGCTATGTCATTGCTTAGTTTAGACATGCTTTGTGTGAATGCCACCTGTTTAGTGTCTAATTACCATATATGTGAATTATGCAATGCCATCTTGTTCCAAGACATTATATATGTGAATTATGCAATGTTATCTTGTTGCAAGGCATTATGTATGTGAATTATGCAATGCCATGATGTCTAGGCAAGCGTCATATATGTGAATTATATCATGTCGTCCTTTTTTTGTATTTCTCATTGCTTTTGTAGACAACGTTTGTATATTCAACTGCTCTTCCTGTGCATCAGCCATTTGAATTGGTGATGGAGAAATCTGGAGTGAAAACAAGGTCTTCAGAGCAGACAATGCTACCTGCTGAAGCAAATATCTTGTTGGTTACAGATAGCTCTTCAGAGGAGGATTCAGAGGCAGATGACCAGTCTGAGGTGTATGCTCAAACTTGGCAGGGTTATATTACTCATATAATGCATATGTTGTATTGCAATGCTTAGTTTTTACATCATATACACAATATTGAATGCCATCTCCTTAGTTGACACATCATATATGCGATTGCCCTCTACTCACTTCCTTAGTATATAAAATCATATATTTGAATTATGTCATGCCATGATGTTTAGATAGACAGCATGTATCTGAATTATGGCATGTCATTCTATCCGTGAATTATATCATGCCATCATGTTTCCATCGATGGCATGTTTGCGATTTATGGCATGCCAACCACTTTAATAGACACATCGTATAGTTATATCATGTCATCCTGTTTACATAGTCATCATATTTTGAAGTATGTCATTCTATCCTGTTTAGTTAGCCATCATACATGTGAAATTGTGTCATGCTATCCTGTTTAATTAGCCATCATATATGTGAAATTATGTCCTGCTATTCTGTTTGCTTAGACAACATAAATGTGAATTATTTCATGCCCTGTTTTCTTCCCTACTATCCATTGCACCTGTCTATCTTACAATGTCTATACATTCAATTACTTTTCTTGTTTATCATCCATTTCAATTGGAGGGAGTGATGGCAGTATCTGTGGGAGTAAAAACACGGTCTTCAGAAAAGATCGTGCTACCTGTCGATGCAGATAGAACCACGGTTGTACTTGCCCAAGAACCAGCCCCACCACACACAACCCACACTCATGTAGATTGTACCCCTACCCAGTTGGACAGAGAACCCGCTACACCCCTTCTAACCCCAACCCCAGCAGATAGACACCCAGTTCCCGTTGACACAGCACCGTCTCCACCACAGAGCACCCAAACACGAGTAGTTAGTAAGGCAACTACAGTGCCCAAATCACGAGGACCACCACTCCGAACCCGAAGTCAACGCTTAAAGCAGAAGAAGAATTGTTCTTAGGTCAGGTTCCGTAGCTATGGTTCATACTACTTTGCTCTTGCATCACTGTATTTACTGATACCAACTAATTTCAAATTTGAAGGATGCAATTGAAACTCCAATGGCGCAACAGGTATGTTTTAAACCTGTTTCTTCAACGTGTTTGGTTGTTTGCTGTTGTAACTTGCTCTATGTTGATTTCAGTTTCAATTGAATAAACTGTTATGTTCTCATGCCATGCACATTACAAGTGTTATTATTGTTGTGTAGTTTCCCACACTTATATTCTGTCTATGTTGCTTTGTCTTAAATAGATATGATTCGAACTGTATCTATCTTGATTTGGCAACATAAACTAGAATGATATAGACCATACAGTGACCATACTACATAGATATATGTTTGTTTCATGTTGTTATCCTGTCCACCTTACTACTGAACTGGTTTACCAAAATGAGTTTCATATACTACATTGTAAACCTGAGATGTGTTTATTTGTTTCTCTTTTAGAATGCGGATAAAATATTGGACAAGAGTACCCTGTTATGCAATGGTAAAGGAAGTAATGCAGATAAGGTTCAAGATAGTGAGATATCCCTGTTGGTCTCCAAGAAAGCTGATAAAAACTATATTGAAGAGACTGAGACAACCCCAAAGTCCTGTCTTGATGTAGTGTTCGAGTTACTGGCTACCACTGCTGGCACCAGCTCTTCGAACTCGTTGCCTGAATCAGTTGGCTTCTTGAGTCTCAACTTCAAGTTGAAAGACATCAATCAGATGTTATGCGACAGGAAGCCGAAGGACTGAGGAAGTCCCTGCAGAATTCAGATGCATACTTTTTGGTGCAACAGCAAGCGCTGGAGGACTTAAGCGCCAAATAAGAGAAAGTTAATAAGCTTGCTAAGCATCTTGCCAGCATTATGGGTACCCAGGATATTGTTTCTTGAGCTCTTCTGAAGTGGTTTCAGTTCTGGACTTGTTTTGCTGCGGCGTTTATATGCTGTTGTGTTCCCTATATTTGCACTGGTGGCGAACTTTGATGCCCAGTGGATGTAATATGTGTTATAGCCGTGATAGCCTAGTGTAAGTTTCTTGCTTATTTATTTCCTTGTTGTCTTGTTTATTTGTTTGCTTGTAGTCAGTGCAGTTCTTTTTCTGCGGTTTGCTAGTGGCTGCAATAACCTATTTTTTAAAACTAGGCCACAATAACCATGGGCTAATATTTACTATAGTGACACGGGGCCTCCTACGAGCCGTAGAAACAGTGGGTCTTCTACGGGCCGTATAAACAGTGGGCCTTCTACGAGTCGTATAAATAATGGGCCTTCTACGGGTCGTATCATCAATGGGCCTTATACGGGCCGTATGATTGATTGGCCAATCATGGGCCAAACAGGTCGCATTCTGGCCGTAAACGGGTTAGAGTTGGAATCGTCCGTTCATGGGCCGACCATAACGGGCCATCGTTAATAGGCCGTATTTGATGACGCTATGAAAACGGCCCAACGTATTAACGGACCACAAACGAGCCGACTGTAATCACGGGCTGAATTTGGCCCACAAGCAGAAAATGACAGTAACGGGCCGTAAGTAAAAGAATGCTGGAAAATAGCCCAAGAATAAATGGGCTCTGAGAAGGCGGAAAGATAACATGGGCTGGAAACGGCCCAACGGAATAACAGGACGTTAATGGGTATAAAATGATACACTGTTCTTTACGGGCCAGTTTCACCACGGGCCGTTAATGGGTGTAAAGTGATACACTGTTCATTACGGGTCAGTTTCACCACTGGTCGTTAATAGGCCAAGAGTTACATAGGGCCTCATATGGGCCGAAAGACGTCATGGGCCATACATGGGCCAGAAGTGAAAACGGGCTGGAATCATATTGGATGGCCCAGATGACGCTACTAGGCCTAATTCGAATAGGGCGTAACGGGCCTTGGGTTAGCGGGCTGTAAATGGGCTATATGCGAACAGGCCGTTAACAGGCTTTCCATGGGCCGGCCCGCCACCTTTTGACCAAGTCAAATGGGCCGGCCTTTTCATAGGAATAGGCCTCTGTTGGGTCGTGCCACGTGTCGACGTATCATAGGCGCCTTCTGTCCAATGAGTGGATGACATCTGTCCCGGCGATGAGCCGACACATGTTTCCTCCAGCCAATGATGATTTTACACGTGGAAAATCCCCATTGGTCGGGGCTGTTAACGGGTTGTCGGATCCAAAACCCGACCCGATATCTTAACGGCGTTCCGTTACGGTGGATGTCACGTGTCGGTCACCCTTGACGAAAGCACTTCTGTGATGCGCGATTTATCGTCATGGAAGTGGACACTTCCATGATGATAATTTTGGTAATGTCATGGAACACTTCTACAACAGCATAGGTATGACTATCTTGATTCTATCATAAAATCGTCATGGATGTACATGCATCACAGAAAACGCGACCTACTGTGACAAACACGTATCATCACGGAAGTATATTTTTTGTAGTGTAGGGGCGTTAAACGATGGCGCTTGTTGGGAGGCAACCCAATTTTATTTTTGTTTTTTGTCTTCTGTTCCTGTTTAGTAATAAATAATTCATATAGCTTCTGTTTAGATGTGGTTTTATATTTTTAATTAGTGTTTGTGCCAAGTAGGACCCTTGGGAAGACTTGGGGGAAATTTTTGCGATCTTACTGTAAAAAACAGAAACTTTAGCGCTCACGAGATTTGCTGCCATTTTTTACTGAAGAGTGCGATTAGGTTGATTCTTTTTTCAGACGATTAATAGAAAACTTCCTCACGCCCACCAATTTATTTCAGAATTTATGGGGTTACAGAAGTATTCTAAACCTACAGATTACTACAGACTGTTCTGTTTTTGACAGATTCTGTTTTTTCGTGTGTTGTTTGCTTATTTTAATGAATCTATGGCTAGTATCGAGGGGTATCAACCATAGAGAAGTTGGAATACAGTAGGTTTAACACCAATATAAATAAAGAATGAGTTTATTACAGTACCTTGAAGTGGTGGTTTGTTTTCTTATACTAACGGAGCTCATGAGATTTTCTGTTGAGTTTTGTGTTGTGAAGTTTTCAAGTTTTGGGTAAAGATTTGATGGATTTTGGAATAAGGAGGGGCAAAAGCCTAATCTTGGGGATACCCAAGGCACCCCAAGGTAAAATTAAAGGACAACCAAAATCCTAAGCTTGGGGATGACCCGGAAGACACCCCCTTTTTCTTCTTCGTCTGTCGGTAACTTTACTTGATGCTATATTTTTATTCACCACATGATATGTGTTTTGCTTAGAGCGTCTTGTATGATTTGAGTCTTTGCTTTTTAGTTTACCACAACCATCCTTGCTATACACACCTTTTGGAGAGACACACATGAATCGGAATTTATTAGAATACTCTATGTGCTTCACTTAGATCTTTTGAGCTAGATAATTTTGCTCTAGTACTTCACTTATATCTTTAAGAGCACGGTGCTGGTTTTATTTTATAGAAATTATTGATCTCTCATGTTTCACTTATATAATTTTTGAGAGTCCTTTAGAACAGCATGGTAATTTGCTTTGGCTATAAAATTAGTCCTAACATGATAGGCATCCAAGATGGGTATAATAAAAATTATCATAAAAAGTGCATTCAATACTATGAGAAGTTTGATACTTGATGATTGTTTTGAGATATGAAGATGGTGATATTAGAGTTATTCTAGTTGAGTAGTTGTGAATTTTAGAGATACTTGTTCTAAGTTTGTGATTCCCGTAGCATGCACGTATGGTGAACCGTTATGTGATGAAGTTGGAGCATGATTTATTTATTGATTGTCTTCCTTATGAGTGGCGGCCGGGGACGAGTGACGGTCTTTTCCTACCAATCTATTCCCCTAGGAGCATGCGTGTAGTACTTTGTTTTGATAACTAATAGATTTTGCAATAAGTATGTGAGTTCTTTATGACTAATGTTGAGTCCATGGATTATACGCACTCTCACCCTTCCACCATTGCAACTTTCGCCGGTACCATACACCCACCATATACCTTCCTCAAAACAGCCACCATACCTACCTATTATGGCATTTCCATAGCCATTCCGAGATATATTGCCATGCAACTTACCACCGCTCCGTTTATTATGACACGTTACATCATTGTCATATTGCTTTGCATGATCATGTCGTTGACATCGTATTTGTGGCAAAGCCACCTTTATAATTATTTCATACATGTCACTCTTGAGTCTTTGCACATCCTGGTACACCACCGGAGGCATTCATATAGAGTCATATTTTGTTCTAGTATCGAGTTGTAAGTAAATAAAAGTGTGATGATCATCATTATTAGAGCATTGTCCCAATTGAGGAAAGGATGATGGGGAATATGATTTCCCACAAGTCGGGATAAGACTCCGGACTAAAATAAAAAAAGGGAGAAAAGGCCATAAAAAGAGAAGGCCCCAAAAAAGAGAGAAAAAGAGAGAAGGGATAATGCTACTATGCTTTTACCACACTTGTGCTTAAAGTAGCACCATGATCTTCATGATAGAGAGTCTCCTATGTTGTCACTTCCATATACTAGTGGGAATTTTACATTATAGAACTTGGCATGTATATTCCAATGATGGGCTTCCTCAAAATGCCCTAGGTCTTCGTGAGCAAGCGAGTTGGATGCACACCCACTTAGTTCTTTTGTTGAGCTTTCATATACTTATAGCGCTAATGCATCCGTTGCATGGCAATCCCTACTCACTCACATTGATATCTACTGATGGGCATCTCCATAGCCCGTTGATACGCCTAGTTGATGTGAGACTATCTTCTCCCTTTTTTCTTCTCCACAAGCACCATTCTATTCCACCTATAGTGCTATGTCCATGTCTCACGCTCATGTATTGCGTAAAGATTGAAAAAGTTTGAGAACATCAAAAGTATGAAACAGTTTCTTGGCTTGTCATCGGGGTTGTGCATGATTTAAATACTTTTTGTGGTGAAGATAGAGCATAGCCAGACTATATGATTTTGTAGGGATAACTTTCTTTGGCCATGTTATTTTGAGAAGACATGATTGCTTTGCTAGTATGCTTGAAGTATTATTATTTTTATGTCAATATTAAAATTTTGTCTTGAATCTTTCGGATCTAAAAATTAAAGCCACAATAAAGAAAATTACATTGAGAATTATGCTAGGTAGCATTCCACCTCAAAAATTCTGTTTTTATCATTTACCAACTCGAGGACGAGCAGGAATTAAGCTTGGGGATGCTTGATACGTCTCCAATGTATCTATAATTTTTTATTGTTCCATGCTATTATATTATCTGTTTTGGATGTTTAATGGGCTTTAATATACCTTTTTATATTATTTTTGGACTAACCTATTAACCAAAGGCCCAGTGCAAATTGTTGTTTTTTGCCTATTTCAGTGTTTCGCAAAAAAAGGAATATCAAACGGAATCCAAACAGAATGAAACCTTCGGGAGAGTTATTTTTGGAACAAACGTGATCAAAGAGATTTGAAGTGGACGTCAAGAAAGAAGCGAGGAGGCCACGAGGCAGGAGGGCGCGCCCCCACCCTCATGGGCCCCTCGCAGCTCCACCGACATACTTCTTCCTCCTATATATACCCATATACCCCGAAAACATCCAGGAGCACCACAAAACCCTATTTCCACCACCGCAACCTTCTGTACCCGTGAGATCCCATCTTGGGGCCTTTTTCGGCGCTCTGCCGGAGGGGGGGTCGATCACGGAGGGCTTCTACATCAACACCATAGCCTCTCCGATGATGTGTGAGTAGTTTACCACAGACCTTTGGGTCCATAGTTATTAGCTAGATGGCTTCTTCTCTCTCTTTGGATCTCAATACAAAGTTCTCCTCGATTCTCTTGGAGATCTATTCGATGTAATTCTTTTTGCGGTGTGTTTGTCGAGATCCGATGAATTGTGGGTTTATGATCAAGATTATCTATGAACAATATTTGATTCTTCTCTGAAATCTTTTATGCATGATTTAAATATCTTTGCAAGTCTCTTCGAATTATCAGTTTGGTTTGGCCTACTAGATTGATCTTTCTTGCAATGGGAGAAGTGCTTAACTTTGCGTTCAATCTTGCGGTGTCCTTTCCCAGTGACAGCAGGGGCAGCAAGGCACGTATTGTATTGTTGCCATCGAGGATAAAAAGATGGGGTTATATCATATTGCTTGAGTTTATCCCTCTACATCATGTCATCTTGCCTAATGCGTTACTCTGTTTTTATGAACTTAATACTCTAGATGCATGCTGGATAGCGGTCGATGTGTGGAGTAATAGTAGTAGATGCAGAATCATTTCAGTCTACTTGTCGCGGATGTGATGCCTATATACATGATCATGCCTAGATATTCTCATAATTATTCGCTTTTCTATCAATTGCTCGACAGTAATTTGTTCACCCACCGTAGAATTTGCTATCTTGAGACAAGCCACTAGTGAAACCTATGGCCCCCGGGTCTATTCTGTATTATATTAAACTCCCGTCAACAAGCTATTTCTATTACCGTTTATTTTGCAATCTTTATTTTCCAATCTATACCGTAAAAATACCAAAAATATTTATCTTATTATCTCTATCAGATCTCATTTTCGTAAGCGACCGTGAAGGGATTGACAACCCCTTTATTGTGTTGGTTGCGAGGTTCTTGTTTGTTTGTGAAGGTATTAGGTGACTTGCGTGTTACCTCCTACTGGATTGATACCTTGGTTCTCAAAACTGAGGGAAATACTTACGCTACTTTGCTGCATCACCCTTTACTCTTCAAGGGAAACCAATGCATGCTCAAGAGGTAGCAGGGCCCCGGTCTACTTTAATCATATTACAAAAACCAAAATTACATTGCCGCTATTTTACCCTTTTATTTTACTTCTCAATTTATCTATCTACCACTACCAAATTTGATCCTTACCAGTAACGAGTTCAAGGGGATTGACAACCCTCTTGCCCGCGTTGGGGGCAAGTATTTGCTCTTGTGTATGCAGGTACTATTCATCACGTGTTTGTGTGGTTCTTCTATTGGTTCGATAACCTTGGTTCTCACTGAGGGAAATAATATCTCCTACTATATTGGTTTACCCTTCCTCTTCGGGGAAAATCCAAATGCAGCTCACAAGTAGCAAGGTGTGGCATTTGGCGAGGAAGAGTAGAACATGAGAGAAGAACCGGCCCACTTGGGACACAATGCCCTGCCACCTCCCATGCCCTACTCAACCTCGGAGTAGTCCGCGACATGTCCATCACCGGTGGACATGACGTCCACGATGGAAATGGAGGGGCCGCCGGCACTCTCTTCATCCCACGGATGTGGCCAATAGTGTTTGGCGGCGCATACAACACGCAACTAACGGCGTTCTAGTCCACGATCTCTTGCGCGGCCAGCGGTGCCTCCATGTCCGCGTCCGGCTGCACTGCATGTGCGGTGCGAGCGGCGGCTTGAGCGCGGACGATCTCATAGAGCGCGTGCTACTCGGCGAGGACGTTGGTATTCGCCGCGACCATGATGACCATGGTTTCCTCGCTCACGCGCTCGCCGTAGATTTTGCCTCCGCCGGCTAGTGTTGCTCAAGGAGGACCATATTGTACGACTCTTGCTCCAGCTGGAACACCGACATAGGAACCGGCATTTAAAAAAATGAATCAAATGTTAACCAAGCATTTGAAAAAAAATAATGTGTATATAGAAAAAATTTCCAATGTATACAAGAAATATGCAATTTGTGTGAAAAAAATTCAACATGGATTTAAAAAAGGTTAACCCAAGAATCTGAAAAAATGTTAAAGTATTTCAAAAAAGTTAATGAAGATTTTGAAAAATGTTAAATGTTTATATAAAAATGCTGAGCATGTATTCGAAAAGTAATAAAATTATATTTGAAAGTTTTTAATAAAGCATTTGAAATATCTTAAATGTCTTTAAAAAGTGGTGACCATGTATTCAAATAAAGTTAATCTTCTATCTGAAAACTTCTAATCAAGCACTTGAAAAATGTTAAATGTGCATAGAAAGAAATGTTGTCGGTGTATTATAAAATATTAATCTTGTATTTGGAAATTAAACGTGTATTAGAAAATGTATTAGATATGTAACGAAAATGCGTATAGAAAAACAGTGAAAGCCGAGAAAAACAAAAAAACTAATGAAAAGTGAGAAACAAACTAACAAAACCATAGGAAAAAGAAAGGAAGGAAAAAGATTCGACGAAAACCGAGAAAGAAACAAAGAAAACTGTTAAAAACAAGAAAAAGAAAATACAAAAAATCCCAGAAAACCTGTGAAAAACCGGCTTTACCTTAAGTTGGTCGAGCCCTACTGTTTTACCACGAACCCGATAGTGAGTGAGTGGCTTGCAGGGGAGCAACTAGTTAACGAGCGCTCCTTCGGGAGCCTCGCAACGATCAGCGCCACTTGACGCGCTCTCAGCTATTCGCCATGTGTCGCACTCTGGATGCTCCCTTCGGATTTTGTTTTTTTATTTTTTTCGCACGCGTTTTCGGCTTTTGAAACGGTTTTTTCTGGGGTTTTTCGACGTTTTGGTTTTCCCCTGGTCTTTCTTAGCTTTTCGATCAAAAAAATTTGAAAACTTTTTTTTTCGCGAAAAAACGCGTTTTCTTTTTTTTCTTTTGTGAAATTCACGGTTTTTCTTTCGCGAGAGGCACGGTTATGCTTTAGCGGGAGTCACGGCTGTGCCTCTAGGAAACGAAAAAAACGCATTTTCGTTTTTTTTTTCTTTCGCGAGAGTCACGGTTTTGCTTTCGCGAGAGGCACGGTTGTGCTTTCGCGGGAGTCATGGCCGTGCCTCTCGGAAAGGGAAAAACAAAACGTGTTTTCTGTTTTTTTCGTTCGTGAGAGTCACGGTTTTGCTTCCATGAGAGGCGCGGTTGTGCTTATGCGAAAGTCACGGCCGTGCCTCTCGGAAAGGGAAAAAAATAATTGTGTTTTTTGTTGTTTTTTCTTTCGCGAGAGTCACGGTTTTGCTTTCGCGAGAGGAACGGTTGTGCTTTGGCGAGAGTCACGGCCGTGCCTCTCGGAAACAGAAAAAACGTGTTTTCTGTTTTTTTCATTACACGAGAGTCACGGTTTTGCTTCCACGAGAGGTACGGTTGTGATTTTGCGAGAGGCACGGGCGTGCCTCTTTCGAAAAGAGAAAAAAACCATGCTCCCGGTTCGGTTTTTTCGCCCGGTTTTTTCATCCGGTTTTTTTCGTGAAAAAAAAAGTTTGTCAAAACCTATCAACATAGGATCTAGGTTTGAAGATCTCGACGCGAGGAATCCAATGATGAAAACGGTTCGAGATTTGGATGCACGGTTTAAGAGATAAAACATGTTGAATAAACGGATTTACGAAAAAAGGGAAAACTCCCAGGTTGCGACAAGTGGCGCGCTGCATGTGCGCGACTTGTCGCGGCCTGAGAAAGTTGAGTGTTCTTTGCAACGAGTACTTCTTAATTAGTGATTTCGGGCTTGCAAAGCAACGCAACATGGACCTGGGTTCTTTCCCTGGCCTCTCCCTCTTTCTTCTCTATTTCTTTTAACAGAATGACTAAAACACATCTAGATGTTTTTTAGTGATCTCACATCTACATGTCCAACTGTACGATCTGTTTTGCGCTTTGTTTTTCGCGCTCGGGTGATCGCACGCTTCGCGACCGAACTGCGTCCCGTCGCTCGAGTGTATCGTCTTTGTCGGGCCGGGAGGCCTACAGCGGAGCGGACATGTTTTTGTTTTTATTGGGCCGAGCGTCGCGTTTGTTTGTTATGGGCTTGTTTTTTAGAATATGAATAGTCTAGCCCGTCATCTCGTCACTCTCCTTTATGGTTTGCCTGTTCCCCTCCCCCCGTCGTTCCATTTTCTGCTTGCTTTTGTTTCGAAATCTGAAAAAGAGGACGACATGACCTGGTTGGTCTTTGTCTTGGAGATGGCAGGAAACGTCAGTACGGTGATGTTTAAGTTGTGTTTTGAGCAATGTTATAAAACGTGAACATTTTTAATTTTATTTTTTATTAGTTTTCAAAAAAAATCTTGTTCCTATTTTAATTTTCCAGAATTCTAATATTTCTTCGAAATTTCAAAATATGTTCTCAAGTTAAAAAATTGTTCCTATTTTTTTATTTTGTTCAGTAGTTCCAAAAAGAATCATGACTTTTACAAATTGTTCGCATGTTTTGGAAACATGTTCACCTTTCAAAAAATGTTCATAAATTTAAAAAATGTTCCTGTTTTGAAATATGTTCTGAATTTTTAAAAAATGTTCCAAAAATTGTTAGCATATTGTGTGTGTGTGTGTGTGTGTTTGTGTTTTATTTGTGGTCCCCAGTTGCAAGTTGACCATCCACTCGCAACTAGGGGATGTGTGTGGGTGTGTGTCGAGTGTCCCCAATTGCATGTCGATAACCGACTTGCAACTAGAGGTGTGTGTGATTTATTTGTGGCCCCCAGTTGCAAGTTGACCATCAACTCGCAACTAGCGGTGTGTGCGTGTGTTTTAGTTGTGGCCCCCAGTTGCAAGTTCACCATCCACTCGCAATTAGGGGATGTGTGTGTCGAGTGTCCCTAATTGCATGTCGATAACCGACTTGCAACTAGAGGTGTGTGTGTGTGTGTTTTTATTTGTGGCCCCCAGTTTCAAGTTGACCATCAACTCGCAACTAAGGGTGTGTGTGTGTGTGTGTGCGTGTGTGTGTGTGTGTTTCATTTGTGGCCCCCAGTTGCAAGTTAACCATCCACTCGCAACTAGGGTGTGTGTGTGTATGTGTGTGTGTGTTGAGTGTCCCCAATTGCATGTCGATAACCGACTTGCAACTATAGGTGTGTGTGTTTTATTTGTGGCCCCTAGTTGCAAGTTGACCATCAACTCCCAACTAGCGGTGTGTGTGTGTATGTTTTATTTGTGACCCCCAGTTGCAAGTTGACGATCCACTCACAACTAGGGGATGTGTGTGTGTGTGTCGAGTGTCCCCAATTGCATGTCGATAACCGACTTGCAACTAGAGGTGTGTGTGTGTGTGTTTTATTTGTGGCCCCCAGTTGCAAGTTGACCATCAACTCGCAACTAAGTGTGTGTGTGTGTGTGTGTTTTATTTGTGGCCCGCAGTTGCAAGTTGACCATCAACTCGCAACTAGGGGATGTGTGTGTGTCGAGTGCCCCCAATTGCATGTCGATAACCGACTTGTAACTAGAGGTGTGTGTGTGTGTGTTTTATTTATGGCCCCCAGTTGTAAGTTGACCATCAACTCGCAACTAGGGGTGTGTCTGTGTGTGTGTGTCGAGGGTCCCCAATTTGCATGTCGATAACCGACTTGCAACTAGAGGTGTGTGTGTGTCTTTTTTGTCAAGGGGTACCAAGTTGCATATCAAGCATCGACTCGCAACTAGGGTGTGTGTGTGTGTTTGTTCATGACCACCAGTTGCAAGTTGCCCATCGACCTGCAACTAGGATGTGTGTGTGTGTGTGTTTATTTGTGGCCCCCAGTTGCAAGTTGACCATCGACTCGCAACTAGGGGATGTGTGTGTGTGTGTGTCGAGGGTCCCCAATTGCATGTCGATAATCGACTTGCAACTAGAGAAAGAGTGTGCATGTGTATGTTTTATTTGTGGCCCCAGTTGCAAGTTGACCACCAACTCGCAACTAGGGGTGTGTGTGTGTGTGTCTTTTTGTGAGGGGTCCCCAATTGCATGTCAAGCATCGACTCGTAACTAGGGGAGTGTGTGTCTGTATGTGCGTTTTATTTGTGGCCCCAGTTGCAAGTTGACTATCCAGTCGCAACTAGGGAATGTGTGTGTGTGTGTCGAGTGTCCCCAATTGCATGTCGATAACCGACTTGCAACTAAAGGTGTGTGTGTGTGTGTGTTTTATTTGTGGACCCTAGTTGCAAGTTGACCATCAACTCGCAACTAGGGGTGTGTGTGTGTGTGTGTCTTTTTTGTCAAGGGGTACCTAGTTGCATGTCAAGCATCGACTCGCAACTAGGGTGAGTGTGTGTTTGTTCATGACCACCAGTTGCAAGTTGCCCATCGATTTGCAACTAGGGTGTGTGTGTGTGTCTTTATTCATGGCCCCCAGTTGCAAGTTAACCAGTGACTCGCAACTAGGAAGATGTGTGTGTGTGTGTCGAGGGTCCCCAATTGCATGTCGATAACCGACTTGCAACTAGAGAAAGAGTGTGTGTGTGTGTGTGTTTTATTCGTGGCCCCCAGTTGCAAGTTGACCACCAACTCGCAACTAGGGGTGTGTGTGTGTCAAGGGTCACCAATTGCATGTCGATAAACGACTTGCGACTAGGGTGTGTGTGTGTGTGTGTGTGTCTTTTTGTGAGGGGTCCCCAATTTCATGTCAAGACCCTACTTGCAACTAGAGGAAGAGTGTGTGTGTGTGTGTGTGTTTATTCGTGGCCCCCAGTTGCAAATTGACCACCAAATCACACTAGTGGATGTGTGTGTGTGTGTGTGTTTATTTGTGGCCCACAATTGCAAGTTTACCATCAACTCACTACTAGGGTGTGTGTGTGTGTCTATGTGTGTGTGTGTGTCTCAAGGGTCCGCAACTGCATGTCGATAACCATCTCGCAACTAGGGTGTGTGTGTGTGTGTTTTGTTGTGACCCCCAGTTGCAACCCGCCCATCGACTCGTAACCAAGGATGTGTGTGTGTGTGTAGAGGGTCACTAGTTGCATGTCGATAACCAACTCACAACTAGGGGTGTGTGTGTGTCTTTTTGTCAAGGGTCCCAAGTTGCATGTCGACCATCAACTCGCAACTAGGATGTATGTGTTTGTTGAGAACCCCCAGTTGCAAGTTGACCATCAACTCGCAACTAGGGGTATGTGTGTGTGTCTTTTTGACAAGGGGTCCCTAGTTGCATGTCAAGCATCGACTCGCAACTAGGGTCGTGTGTGTTTTGTTGAGGACCCCCAGTTGCAAGTTGCCCATCGACTCGCAACTAGGGGTGTGTGTGTGTGTGTGTGTTTATTCATGGGCCCCAGTTGCAAGTTGACCATCAACTCGCAACTAGCAGATGTGTGTGTGTGTCGAGGGTCCCCAATTGCATGTCAATAACCGACTTGCAACTAGAGTGTGTGTGTGTGTGTGTCTTTTTGTCAAGGGGTCCCCAGTTGCATGTCAAGCATCAACTCGCAACTAGGGGGTGCGTGTATGTATGTGTGTTTTATTTGTGGCCCCCAGTTGCAAGTTGACCATCAACTCGCAACTAGGGGATGTGCGTGTGTGTGTCGAGGGTCCCCAATTGCATGTCGATAACTGACTTGCAACTAGAGGTGTGTGTGTGTGTGTGCGTGTGTGTGTGTGTCTTTTTGTGAAGGGGTCCCCAGTTGCATGTTAAGCATCGACTCGCAACTAGGGGTGGAGCCCGCCTTTTTTCCTAGTTAATGTCCACCCTCGATACACAATTGGCCCAAAACCCTATTTTTGTATAGTTCACCCTCAACACACAGCGGGGCCCGACCCTTTTATGTACTAGTTGCAACTCCATCCCCGACATGAAATTAGGAGGGCCCGCCTTTTTTTTTGTTCTAGTTAAAAGTCCACCCTCAATACACAACTTGACCCAAAACCCCATATTTTCCCTAGTTTCAAGTACACCCTTGACACACAATTGGGTTCCCTTATTTGTCCTAGTTGCCACTCGACCACCGACATGCAACTGGAGTAGGGGACTTTTATTGTCCAGTTGCAAGTCCACCTTCGATACGTAATTGGGTCCCACCCTCGGTTGCAAGCCTACGCTCGAGACTCAACTCGGGGAGGGTGACATTCTTTTTTGAAAATGTTAACGCCCACATGTGTGGGCGTCTGGCAACTCGCCCACACGCATGAATCCTCGTCCAACCAATTCTGCACGGATCTTGGCGTGTTCTAACAATTTTTGTGTGCCACGTAGGACTAAGCTGGTGTGTGGGCATTCATTCGGTCGCCCACACGTCCTTTTTTCACCACACGGGGGGGGGCGGGGGCTGGTGTGTGGGCGTTTAGCAATTCGCTCACACACTAGTTTCACGCACGCAGAGGGGGCTGGTGTGTGGGCGTTTATCACTTCGCTCACACGCCCGTCTCCTAGCCCACACCCAAAGTTGGTAGTTGCCATGTGTTTCTGCGGGTATATGGCAACTGCCCTAGCTTTGTTTGTAAGCAGATGGCAACTCTTTTTACCCGAGTTGCCATGTGTTTTTGCATGGTACATGGCAACTGCCGTAGCGTACACGTAAGCAGATGGCAACTCTTTTTTTTACATGGCAACTACCCTTGCGTGCTTGTGAGCACATGGCAACTCTCTCTTTTACCCGAACATATTTTTTTGCCATGCCTTCTTGTAGTGCTACATGGCAACTGCCTAGTGTTTAGTGGGTGGCAACTCCTAAAGTTTTGAAAATCATGGCAACTGCAGTAGATCAGACCATACATGGCAACTGCAGTTGAGCAACCATGGCAACTGTAGTTGTTCGACATGGCAACCGAAGTTCAGCGACATGGCAACTGCAGTTAAACGAACATGGACGAGGGTCTAGACCATGGCAACTGTGGGACCCGCGGTGACTGTCACGCGGGCGTGCGGGACCACGAGGTACGAGGCCTGACATACGGGGCGTGTGGGCGTTATCTATTTCGCCCACACGCACGCGTGGGAGAGGGATCGGGAGGGAAAAAAAGAGGTGTGTGGGCATTACTTTTTTGCCCACACGTGGGTGTGTGGGCTGTTCCTCTTATACACCACACAAAATGTGTGGGCAGCCTCCCTAACGCCCACACGTGTGGCACTTATCGGTGTCCTTCTTTTTTGTCCCTAGTTGCAACTCCACCCCGACATGCATTTGGGGAACACATCCTTTTTTTGTCCCAATTGCAAGTCCACCCTAGATATGCAACTAGGCCCGACTCAGCTTTGTCCTATTTTGTAAGTCCAACTATACACTCGACATGCAATTGGGGCCCTGTTGTTTTTACCCCAATTGCAGGTCCACCCTCGATACACAACTTGGGGCCCGGCCCATTTCTCTCATAGTTGCAAGTCCATCCTCGATACGCAATCGGGGGCAGTTTTGTCCGAGTTGAACCTCCACCCTCGACATGCAATGGGGGCACATTTTTTGTTCCAATTGCAACTCCACCATCGACATGCAACTGGGGACCAACTCATCTTTGTCCTAGTTGCAAGTCCAACTACACCTCTGACATGCAATTGAGGGGCCACTTTTTTCTTGTTCCAGTTCCAAGTCGACCCTCAGTATGCAAGTGTGTGTGTGTGGCCAATTTTGCCTCAGTTGCAACTCCTCCCTTAATACGCAACTGCCCGACCTGTTTTTGTCCCAGTTGTAAGTCCACCCTCGACACACAACTAGGAGCCGACCATTTTTTGTCCAATTGCAACTCCACCCCCAACATGTAGTTGGAGGGTCCGTATTTTTTCTTGTCCTAGTTGCAAGTCCATCATCGACAAGCAACTGGGCCCAACCTTTTTTATCTTAGTTACAACTCTAAATTCACATATAACATGCAATTGATAGCCCGCCTTTTTTATAAGTTGCAAGTCTACCCTTAGTATGCAGCTGGTTTGTTCCTCTGTTGTTTGTTTGTCTTGAGGGAGTTCATCATTAACCTGGTGTGTGTGTGTGTGTCGAGGGTCCCCAATTGCATGTTGATAACCGACTCGCAACTTGTGTGTGTGTGTGTGTTTATTCGTGGCCCCTAGTTGCAAGTTGACAATCGACTCACAACTAGGGGGATGTGTGTGTGTGTCAAGGGTCCCCAATTGCATCTCGATAACCGACTTGCAACTAGAGAGAGATAGAGAGAGAGAGTGTGTGTGTGTGTTTTATTCGTGGCCCCTAGTTGCAAGTTGACCACCAACTCGCAACTAGGTGTGTGTGTGTGTGTGTGTGTGTTTATTCGTGGCCCCAGTTGCAAGTTGACCATCAACTCGCAACTAGGGGATGTGTGTGTGTGGAGGGTCCCCAATTGCATGTCGATAACTGACTTGCAACTAGAGAGAGAGAGAGTTTTATTCGTGGCCCCCAGTTGCAAGTTAACCACCAACTCGCAACTAGGGTGTGTGTGTGTGTCGAGGGTCCCCAATTGCATGTCAATAAACGACTTGCAACTAGGGGTGTGTGTGTGTGTGTTTATTCGTGGCCCCGAGTTGCAAGTTGACCATCAACTCACAACTAGGGGATGTGTGTGTGTGTCGAGGGTCCCCAATTGCATGTTGATAACCGACTCGCCACTAGTGTGTGTGTGTTTATTCGTGGCCCCCAGTTGCAAGTTGACCATCAACTCGCAACTAGGGTGTGTGTGTGTGTGTGTCGAGGGTCCCCAATTACATGTCGATAACCGACTTGCAACTAGAGAGATAGAGTGTGTGTGTCTTTTTGTCAAGGGGTCCCCAATTGCATGTCAAGCATCGACTCGCAACTAGGTGTGTGTGTGTGTGTGTGTGTGTGTCTGTATGTGTGTTTTATTTGTGGCCCCCAATTGCAAGTTGACCATCAACTCGCAACTAGGGGTTGTGTGTGTCGAGGGTCCCCAATTGCATGTCGATAACCAACTTTGCAACTAGAGGTGTGTGTGTGTGTGTGTCTTTTTATCAAGGGGTCCCAAGTTGCATGTCAAGCATCGACTCGCAACTAGGGTGTGTGTGTTTGTTGAGGACCCTAGTTGCAAGTTGCCCATCGACTCGCAACTAGTGTGTGTGTGTGTGTTTATTCATGGCCCCCAGTTGCAAGTTGACCTTCAACTCGCAACTAGCAGATGTGTGTGTGTCGAGGGTCCCCAATTGCATGTCGATAACCGACTTGCAACTAGAGTGTGTGTGTGTGTGTCTTTTTGTCAAGGGGTCCCCAGTTGCATGTCAAGCATCAACTCACAACTAGGGGGTGCGTGTCTGTATGTGTGTTTTATTTGTGGCCCCCAGTTGCAAGTTGACCATCAACTCGCAACTAGGGGACGTGTGTGTGTGTGTGTATTGAGGGTCCCCAATTGCATGTCGACAATTGACTTGCAACTAGAGGGGTTTGTGTGTGTGTGTGTGCGTGCGTGCGTGTGTGTGTGTCTTTTTGTGAAGGGGTCCCCAGTTGCATGTCAAGCATCGACTCGCAACTAGGGGTGTGTGTGTTTGTTGACGACCCCCAGTTGCAAGTTGCCCGTCGACTCGCAACTAGGGTGTGTGTGTGTGTGTGTATTCGTGGCCCCCAGTTGCAAGTTGACCATCAACTCACAACTAGGGGATGTGCGTGTGTGTATCGAGGGTCCCCATTTGCATGTTTATAACCGACTTGCAAGTAGGGGATGTGTGTGTGTGTGTCTTTTTTTGTCAAGGGGTCCCCAGTTGCATGTCAAGCATCGGCTCGCAACTAGGGGTGTGTGTGTTTGTTGACGACCCCCAATTGCAAGTTCCCATCGACTCACAACTAGGGTGTGTGTGTGTTTATTCGTGGCCCCCTAGTTGCAAGTTGACCATCAACTCGCAACTAGGTGTTGTGTGTGTGTGTATGTCGAGGGTCCCAATTGCATGTTGATAACTGGGCTCGTAGTTCCATATTATTGCAGTTGCAAGTCTACCTTCGACTTCGCAACCAGACCCATAGTTTTGTTGTTGTCCCAGTTGCAAGACCACCCTCTGACTCGCAACTGGGCCCATGATTCTTCTCATCGCAGTTGCAAGTCGACTCTCGACACGCAACTGGTATCATAAATTCGTGTTGTTGTCCCAGTGACAAGGCGACCCTCGACTCACAATTAGACTCATAGTTTGTTTTACATCCCAGTTACAAGTCCATCCTCGATTCGCAACTGGCATGTAATTTGTTTTTCATCCTAGTTGCAAGTCCACCCTCGACTCGCAACTAGACTTATAGTTTTCCCAGTTGCAAGTCCACCTGCAACTCGCAACTCGTCTCGTAGTTTTGTGTAGTTGTCCCATTTGCAACTCCAACCTCGACCCACAACTCGTCTCGTAGTTTGTTTTCATCCTACTTTGCAAGTCCACCTTCGGCTTGCAGAACCCCATCTTCAATACGCAAAATGTGAGCCCTCACCCTGACAGTTAATATTTTTTTTCTTTGTTCTCCCTATTTAGCTGCTCAAGATTGTTTCATTTTTATTTTTTCCACCCAAACCATTTTTTTCCAATGTCCCACTTCTAAGCCCATTTCGACCCTTTTTTAAGACATGCAACCGAGTGAGAGGGAACCAAGTTTTCATGTGTATTTTCTTTTGAAAAAGCCACCATTTGTATGATATTTAGCTCCAGCCCATTGAGTTAGTTCCCCATCTTTCGTTGAAATCTCATAGTTGTATACAAATAAGACACATCCTTTTTGAGGCATATCCTTTTGTAGATAAGGCTAGTTTGTTCACCAATGCAACAATTGTTTGCGTTTTTCAAAATTTGTTTTGGAATTTTCTAAAAATGATAGCATTTAAAAAAATTGTGTTCACCAATTCAAAAAATGTTCGCATTTTTCAAAAATTGCATTCATCAATTCAAAAAAATCTAGAATTTAGAAAATATTGAGATTTTCAAAAGTTGTTCCGAATTTTAATAGATGTTCTCATTTTCAAGTTTGTAAATTTACAAGTTGTTTTAGTTATATGGGAATTTTTAAGTTTCATGGACATTTTTATAAGTTTGCACTCACATGACCCTCGCATGCCCAGCCTGGGAGAGACATGCATTGCCGCCCGCCCGTGTACGTACATACATACATACACTGATACACACATGTGTGATTCTTCAAGGTATACATGTCAAGCAGCGGCAGCACAATGCGTATCATGCACACAAAAAAGCTGTAGCACGATGCGTGCATGAAGTGAAGCAAAGACAGTACAATGAGTACCATGCGGAAGAAAAAGATGGCAGCACAACGCATGCTGTTATCGTGAGCAGCGGGGCGCCAGCGAGGCAGCCACACACACGTACTACTCATGTACTCCATCGCGTATACATGCCAGGCGGAAACATAATTGTTTCAAACAAAAAAAATAACAAACAAACAAACAAAAAACAAGAGGGGTGGGTTTATGCTAGAATGAGGTGGTGTTGATGTCATACTTAGATGTGACATAATTATGTTATATCTAGATGTGGCCTAGACAGACTCTTTTTTTAAATGTGCGTTAATGTGTCGGCCCGCTATTATGGATGCAGATGAAAGCTCCTTCTATCTCGCTACAAGCGTGCAACTCAAAAAAAAAAAAAATCTCGCTACAAGCGTGATATAGCTCTCGCTTATATTCAAGCAGCGATTGTAATAACGATACAGGAAAGCAAAAGGATTATATGCTATGAGCCCTCCATGGGCGCCCATTAGCAACCTATTTAATTGCATGAGTGGGCTGCATTTGGATAGCTTTTCAGCCAGAAGACATAAATAGTGCTTTCATCAGGGAAAATACAAAGGAGCTCCTGGGTGCTCCACCCACTATATGAATATTAATTTCAAAAAATATCAGTAAAATTCAAGAAAAATATGGAATTTGGGAATATCAAACATGTATGCCCAATTTACTCCCATGTGAAGTTTCGTAAAAATATATTAGGAAATGTATCCATGACGAAGAAAATACAGTCCAACCTAAGATCCATCTAAACAGTTATTTTCAATACATAAGATTTTTTATTTTTTTATTGAGAATACGTTTTCTGGTATTTTGTGCTGAAACTTCACATGGTTTCATATCCCAAACTTTCAAGTTTTTTCATTTTCCAGATTTTTTTTAAATTTAATACTCATATAAGGGCTAGAGCACCAAGTGCTCCAAATCCTATTCCTCTCATCCGTTGTTTTTCTAACCCTAAAAAAATCAGTTTTTTTCCTTTTCTTGGAAACACAACGCACATACGCTAAACCATGTGAATGAACGCATTCACATTCTACACCCATGACACATCTGGGAGACTTAGCCGACATGTCTTGAGATTCAGAAGAGTCGCCATAGACGCCTCGCTATCGACAGGAGCGTCGCTTACTGTTGAATAAAAAACTTTTAAATCTTGAAATAAATCCAGAAAAATGAATGCACCCATGCCAAATCTAGAAATTTAACCCGAGTGGGCAGGTTTCAACAAGGGAACCTGACCATCTAAGCTACAGACGGTCAGTTCGTTGCTTTCAACAGTTCAAACTCGTGGTAGTCACCTGGTAGGTACCCCTTGCTAAGACGGCGACACGTGGCCCCTGTATGTGAGCCACTTGATGTCACAAGACAGTTATATGTGCATCACTTGGCATCACTGAAGATGTTTGGTGAGTTTTTGACGCTGTGTATCGGAGGGAGTAGGGAGGGTGATATACGTGCTTGAATGCATTTTTAAACAAATATTCTAAAAGAAATATTGCAAAATTGCTGTGAAATCATAATATCCAAAGAGACAATTGCGGTAGAACATTTGAGAATCTCAGGCGAGCTATCAATGCAGAAGAGGAACTAGCAGTACACAAGCATGCATGTGTGCTTTTCATGGTAAAAACAGGAATTGTTGCACCTGCACGAGACCACACACGAGAAAGAGTGCGGCTAGCTAGATCTCAGTCTTCGTCTGAGACTTAACTAAGTCTCAGCCAAGTGACACAACATATAAAAGAGAATAAAAAAAATTACATAAATCTCTACGTAAGATCTCACAAATATAATATCGATTAAGACTTTGTTAAGTCACTGAGATTTAGCAATCCCAGTCATGGTGAATTTCGAGAGGGTAAAATGGAGACGGCCGGGCTTGTTTTTAAAGGAGTGGAACTAGTTTTCCCTTTTAGTAAAGTTTGGTTTAGAGAATCTGATAAACTCATTCTTTTCCTCAAATACAAATATAGGTTTTATGAGATCAGGACAAACCTCCAACTCCAACTCCAATGGATGGGCACGATTCGTGGGCAAAACTGCCGATTTGATCTCCTCAAAACAAGCTTGACCTCCCCCAGAACCAGCTGGTCTTCGATCACGTACGACGGAGAATATCTCCCCCCGACACTGCCGTCACCGGACAGGACTGCCTCAGAGCCCATGAAAGCCAAACACTTGTCATCACTAGCCAGAGCTAACTTGTCTGTGCGGCTAACATAGACTCTGGCCATGGCAGCTATATATAAACCTAGCTAAACTTGTTCAACAGTTTGCCGCGACCGTCCATGGTTAACGACGACGGACACAACCGCTCGCACTGCATCTCCCCATCGTAGGCGAGCTCTGCTCATGTGTGAATCTCCATCGTCTCTGGTACTGCAAGTGTTTGCGTTTCCACAGAGACATACTTTGAACCCTAAATTTCTCCCCGCCACATGTTGACGGCGCGTGTTTCCCTAACACCGGCTGCATCTTCTTGAGCGTCATGGCCAGATGCCGCCTCGTCCCCAGCCGCCACCGGCGGCGTACAAGCACTTCTGCAGAGTCTGCAACAAGGGGTTCACGTGCGGCAGCGCGCTCGGCGGGCACATGAGGGCCCACGCCGTCGCCGACGACGGCCCGGGCGCCGACGACGACGACGACGATCCCGTGTCGTCTGCGCGCGGCGGGGAAGATGGGCCGTCCACGGCAGGAGCAGCGACGACGCACGTCTACGCGCTCCGGGCGAACCCTAACCGCCTCACCAGGGGCTGCCAGGTGTGCAAGAACTGTGGGAAGGAGTTCTCTTCGATGGAGCTTTTCCTGGAGCACGGCAAGTGCACCTCGGGGGAAGAGGAGGACGCCGACGGATCGTCGCCTCCGTCCGTGGCCGACGAAGAGGAGGACGCGTCGCTGGCCTCTGGGTGGTCAAAGGGGAAGCGCTCGCGCCGCGCCAAGTCGATCGCTGGCGGAGGCGATGATACAATGCCCGGGCCGTCGACGGCGCCGTCTGGCGAGGACGAGGAGGAGGACCTGGCAAATTGCCTCGTTATGCTCTCGTCGTCCAAGGCCGATCAGGCTAGCGCCGCCGCCGAGGCCGACCCAGAGCCATGCGCGCCGGCCAGCAAGGAACACGGGAGAAGGCCTCATCCACAGCCGCAGCACTTCCCGATCGTCGTAGCGGCGCCGGATCAAGCGATAATGCTGCCCCTGGCGTTGCCAGCACCGCAACCGCAATACGCCTCGCCCCTGCCACGCGGCTTGTTCGAGTGCAAGGCATGCAAGAAGGTGTTCACTTCTCACCAAGCTCTCGGCGGACACCGTGCCAGCCACAAGAAGGTCAAGGGCTGCTTCGCTGCCAACCCCGAGAGCAGCGTCGGTGGAACACCTCACCACCACGCAGCGGCCGCCGGTCCCAGCGATGAAAAGGGTGATGCCGCCGCCGTCGATGTCATCCACGCAAGTGGCAGCGTTGATGCCAGGACAAACGCCGATGCCAGCACCGGTGGCGACACGAACGCCGGGACGAGCGGGGCCACGCCATCCCTGTCAATGGCCATCACGACCACCGACCATGAACCGCCGGTCGCGGGGTTGGCCATTGCACCGTTCAAGAAGAAGGCCAAGATGCACGAGTGCTCCGTGTGCCACCGCCTCTTCGCCTCTGGTCAAGCGCTCGGAGGCCACAAGCGGTGCCACTGGCTCACTTCGGGGACAGGGGATCACGCCAACATCACATCCCTGACAGCCGAAGGCCTGGTCGCCGCTGCCGGCCAGCAGCTCACTCTCCGGCCAATGATGGACCCTCCAGAGCCGGCGCTAGACCTCACCATCGCGGCCAACCCGTTGCCGTTGATGGCCAGCGCGACGGTCGCCGAGGCCGGAACCAGCTCGCTGCACCTTGACGCGTCCCCGTCGCTCTACTTCCAGCCAGCGGCGGCACCAAGCAATCCCAGCCACCAGAACAAGATGGCCGCGACGAGCAGCCACAACGCTAACGACGCTGCTACTCCCCGCGAGGCCGCCGAGGACGAGGCGGACAGCACTGCCGTCAAGAAGGC